>NW_018408483.1:34061-79557 GCF_002113885.1 Mizuhopecten yessoensis
CCCCCCCCCGAAAAACCTTTTTGATTTTGGACAACCTTCAACACAAAGATTTCCAATATGTAACTGACAACTGCCCATTCAATGCAATGTGGTATAATTAAAAAATGTCAGACTGAATAAAAGTTGTTCATGGTCCAACAACTTAAGTACAGGATTTACACAGATAAAATACAATCAGAACTGGTTTGCTTTCTTTTTCCGTGTATTCATAACGACACATTTACCAGCAAAGATTATGAACGTCATCAACTCTTGTCCAATAAATGTTAAATTTGGAACTATAACTTAAAACAAATCAGATGCATGATGACCAAAAAGAGGGAATAAAGCGCTAGTAACTCAGCCTCCTAGTTCGCTTAGATATATATACACATGGTTGTTGTATCAATACATAATTGTAATATATTTCTATGTTTGGCGTTGGATATCTATTGACAACTTGGCGAGTTTAGTTAAATAATTACTTGATTTGTACTTTATATTGTTACACAAATTTACATTTTAAAATAATCAGTCCATTTCGTTATGATTTGTGTAGAACGATTTGATTTTATAAACTAGGTCAAGCGTCGTGTTTAAAACTAACGCGTTTATGAACCAATAACAATATACAGGATCACTATTCGGTATAATACGACATTAAAATGTATGCTATACCTGAGAGTAGGTCAAAGTCAAAAAAGTGAGAATAGCTGTCCTCTGAATCCGAAGAGCTTAAGTCTGAGCTGTCTAACATTGTATAAGGCACGTACGGAAAACCAGTGTCTATAAATAACCCAGTGGGATTACCTAAACACCTACTAGCATTAATGTAATGCTTAACAATAACGTCCGAGAACTACCAGTCAGACAAAAATAGCACCTATGTCATTTTTGTTCGTTTGCCAATATTACATTGAAGGCCACCTTACTAGTCTGTTTCAGCATTGGACACATTATATAATAGGTTTATAATAACACGTCTTACTAAAACAGCACGTCCACAAGTTTTGCAAATGGTTTGTATAGTTAGCATGATATCCAAGAAATTAAATTTAAATAGTATAAGGTTTCTGTAAACTTGCGGTTCTGGCCTTTCAACTTTTCATAACTCAGTGTTATGATAATGAAAAAAATAACTATATAAAGAGCTTCCACAACACATATTAATATAAGTTAAGTTTACTAACATGTTTCTACTCTATATCATCAACCCTACAAATGCAAGTTGGAATAAAACAAGAGGCCCATGGGCCTTAACGGTATCCTGATTTCTGATATATTTATACAGACAGTTGATTTTTGTTTTTAAAACATGAACAGAAATATTATTCAAATTGACAAAAAAACAATCAAAACACCTTATTCAATATCTAGCATACAGATTTTAGACTAAAAAGTATTTAAAACTAGCACCTCTTATTCTTTACAAGGAAAATGAAGAAAATTTAGCACAATGACTCCTTTTGGCCCCACCCTACAGCCCTTGGGGGTGGGTCTGGCTCAAAATTTTCAAAGTATCAAACTGTCAACTCAGGGTTATAATTCCAATCAAGTTATCAACATGTAATATCCAAAATATCTTTTGCCAATATAAACCATAATAAATTTTGCCACCCCCTCCCTTCCCCAGGGGTAAACGTGAGACCCTAGGGTCATAAAGTTTACAATTTTAGTAGAGCACCTTAAAACCCTTGTATCTACGAAGAGTATGTGATTCTACCATAACTGGGTCTTGAGAAGAAGATTTTTGAAATTTCAGTCAATTCGATCCATTTTGGCCCCACCCATCAGCCCATGGGGGTCAGTCAGGGCGGATATGTGCATACCATCAAACTGCTATCCAATACTGACAATGCTAACCCAAATTGAATTACTTGTGTTATAAATAAGGAAGATTTGTGAGGTCCTTGGTTCCAGTCGCAACCTATTTCCCCTAAAGTCATCAATATTTACCAAGCTCCATTCAGCATTGAAGATCAAGTATCAAATAATTGTGACTCCTTCCTTTTTCGAAAATTATTTAAAAAAAACCTGTATTCGTCATTAAACAAAAAGGATTCGGCACAATTTATCTGCAGTTAGAAACGTCTTCTCCAACGTTTATTAGTGATAAAGCACACGTAGCTGTGGGATAAACATGTTCCAAATATTATGGTTATAGTGAGAGATATAAATGCTGACAAAATTACAACTAAAAGTTTCGAAAAAAACTCAGCTGGATTAAGACGAAAGACATCTTTTTTTATTGTCACCATTATGGTCACATTCGGAAATATTCTATTTCTTTTCGCTATATCAATGCATGTTTTTGATTATGCTCATAAGTGTACCTTACAGTTTTGTTGTCACTACCCCGGCCCTCACTTTGATAACATGACATTACTGGGTACACGGATTTGACTTAGAATAACATGTTTGGTGTTTTTGATGAAAGAGAGGCGTGCTTTTCATGGGCCCGTATCCATGAGACCGTTCTCGTTCTCAAGCATGGCTTCTGTGATCAAACTAATTTTCTTGTAATCTGCTTAAAGCAGGGTGTATGGTCATCTTTGAAAATGGTGTTAGACTTTCAATCTCTCCAAAATTCTTTCAAATCATCGACAAAATATGATTTTTCTTATCTATTTATTGACAGATCAAGATATTGGACTTGAGCACAAAATCTAAATGAGCATGAGAAGGGTAACATGAATAAGGGCCGTGGTGTATTATCTTTGTACTTCTGATAGGTATCTCTATAGAACTCTCCTTTCGTCGGAAGGTCTGTTTCGGGTTATGATTATAAATGTGTATTATGACCCATAGGTCATGTGCAAAAGTATGGTTTTGATGTCGCAAGCAGTCATGAATCTACCAGACGACTCCTTGACTTCTGTGACGAACTAGAAGTATGGTGTACATGTTTTGGTCTCTCCTTTGATGGGAAAGAACGTGAGGTGGTGAACAACACTCGTAATCAGTTAAACAGGTAACACCAAGGACATCAAATCATACAGGTAACACCACCGACATCAAATCACACAGGTAACACCACCGACATCAAATCACACAAGTAACACCACCGACATCAAATCATACAGGTAACACCACCGACATCAAATCACACAGGTAACACCACCGACATCAAATCATACAGGTAACACCACCGACATCAGATCACACAGGTAACACCACCGACATCAAATCCCACAGGTAACACCACCGACATCAAATCACACCGGTAACACCACCGACATCAAATCACACAGGTAACACCCCCGACATCAAATCACACAAGTAACACCACCGACATCAAATCATACAGGCAACACCACCGACATCAAATCACACAGGTAACACCCCCGACATCAAATCACACAGGTAACACCACCGACATCAAATCGCACAAGTAACACCACCGACATCAAATCATACAGGTAACACCACCGACATCAAATCATACAGGTAACGTTTATGTGGATAACAGAGGTATAAATATCCAATGATTCATGTGATAAACTTATCATTATATCATAGAGGTGCCGTTACTGTTATTACATTACACAGGTTATTATATCATCAACATACCTGAAGATACACATGACATTACCGCAGGTAACATTTCAAATAAAAATGAAACACAGAACCAAAAAGATACTCCAGATGTTAAATTGGATCAGCCCCCAACACTTTTTGAATATTTATATAATATGAAGAGTTGTGACAATTAGCTTGACCATTTGACCTTAACTCCCTATTACGGTTATAGATACATGTATGTGGTGAATATAAGGTGAGCTATACAGGACTATTTTGGGCCTCTTGTTTATGTTCACTTGAGGATTGGACATGTTGTGGTCAGCCAAATTGTAAAACTAGTTGATATGACCACCCTATTCCCGTCATATTTTACACACCCGTTCCCAACAATGGTTGGGTATTGTGTCTCCTCACTGTTTATACACTGATAAGTATCGGATAATAATAGACGTGCTGTATGAAGTATATGGAAATTGAAATGAATGACTTTTGTTGGTCAGACGAATAGTGCCTTGTGAGTTGACCGCCTTTCATTCAAGAATGATACCACATCAAAGTGGTAAACCGAGGACTCTCAGCAACCCTCCCTTCAGCCACCGCGAAGATATCTATTCCTCAACGCCGTCATAGCAATCCATGTCAAAGCAGTAAATCCAAATATAGCGGATTCAAACCTAATGTATGTCTGTTTATCTATTCTATGTAGTTAGGCAAACAACAAATTATTGTTAACTACCAGAATTACATATTTGGCTGTGACTACGTTCGAGATTTTTTTGTTTCAAGTGGATAGTGATTTGCTAAATGTGACAGGGTCATCATGATTTGAGCCCCATTTGAATCAAAATGTGTTATCTGTCGTTTATTAAAAATAGGAAACACTCATATGATTGCACTTACAAAAGCTGGAAATAGATACAGCATGCCAGAATAAAACACACAGCTCTATACAGCTGTTCCATTCTTGAACTCATTCACCCCTTCAATTTAATAATGAACTATTCCAACATTTGAATTGGAGGAGTGTACATGTGTCTTCATGGTGAATGAGTTAAAGGCTCATTGCGATACCAGGGGTCAACTGTTTAATCTGAATGGGAGGTGTATTAAACTCCCTTAAAATAAACAACTAAATTTGAAATCGTATTCTGTGTGTTGAAGTTGTTTTAATAATGAAGATGATTCATTCTTATTATTGATTTTAAGCAATGAGCCTTTGTCAATCATGATGAACCGTTTCGAAAGTTGAGTACTGTTTGGGCTCGAGGATTCCAATAAAAAGCTGTGGAAATATGACATTGTTCTACAATCATCAAGACACGTAAGAACATTTCAATGTGATGTTTAAAAAACGTGGTGTTGATTTATCATAATTCTGCAGGATCTCCTCGGGAGACAATTTACTCATTCAGCCCTGAAATTTCATAATGAATTTGTCCTACCTTTGAATTGGAGGAGTTCAAATGTGGTTTCAGGGGTGAATGATTTAATAAGATATTGCTCATTATATGTCATAAAACCCGACTACAGTTGGGAATCATGTCCATCATATTAACTCCCTCGCATTTTCCCTAATACGAACTGTTAACAATCTCAAAGAGACAGGTGTGTCGATAACAGGTAAAGAGATATCAACAAATAATAGTTGAAGATAATTAAAAGAGGTTTAAAATGTTTGACAGTATCCCAGCATGTATGAATCATTAATTTGTATCACCTCCTGTGATATTAACAAAGCATGTACAGCCCGAGTTCTGGACAACACTAACCAAGTATTAGTATTGTAGATCGTCTGTTCTGTTACCATCACGCATATGATGTGGTTCATTATTTGTCTCCCACGCCAGTTGATCTACCCGTATAACAGAAGTTAACTTGCTATATACAATGAATAACTGCCCACTTCAAAGTACTGAACACAACTGGGATTTCTAGTAATGTCGAGAAATTAGAAAGTCATTTTAAGACGTATTTCGCTACCTAGATGAAAGGCGTTTCCCCATACAAAGGGTATATTTTATTTCCCTTTTACCTAAATCTGGAATGTACGAAAGCCTATTGTTCTCAATTTCGAAGAAGACACTAAATTTCAGAAATTTCGTGAAACTTTTGCGATATAACGCGAAACTTAATTTCCGAATATTGCAAATTTCGCAAAATAACGTGATACTACCAAACTTTCACTTGACTTTTGCATTATATCGCAATTTTTTTTAATGTTTTCTTTATTCAAAATGACCACAGTAGACTTTTGTAGGATTGAACCTGTGAAGTGTTAGGTGAAATATTATAAAATAATCATTTATTTTGTCTCTATCCTTTATTGAAACATCACAGAAAGGGAGGATTTTATCAGTGACATTTCTGTTGCAGTTCTCAGTGTTATCTGAGGCTGGCTCAGCAAACAGACACCAGAAAGGTACAGATGTTTTAGTTTTCTCGAGGAAAATCTAACATATGGAATTTCGCTTTTGCATTTCGATATTATTTCATTGTGCCAATGTCATGACTGTCATTTGCTGAACTCCTCTTTCCCACACTATATTAATATTCAGTCAGCTTCGGGCCAGGTGAGCTAAAAACAGACAAACAGAATAATCTTGTTTTCTTGATACGAACAGTTACGTTTCTCAAGTGGGCTGAATATTAAGACACCCCTGAATGTGGGGGATCGGGTAAAGAATACACCTGCTGTTACCCACGGCATGTATCGTAAGAGGCGACTGAAGTGGAAATACCTGCAGAATTGGGGATTTGCTTTCGCGTCCTCTGTTTGGGGACACAAAAGCGACCACAATAAATCTGCTGCACCCATTGCAATATTTGGGATCTTTATCTTTATTTCTACCTATAACTTCCTTTTATTTCCTAGCGCCTTGCTTGGCAACACCTCACTTTTGGCATAAATGTTGAACGTTCGCCCAGGCGAGGAAGGCAATTGGTTCTGTCCCAAGGCCGGGACATACTAAAGTCCTTAAAAATGGTAGTTGTTATTCCCTGCTTAATGTTTAGTGTTTAGGGGAACGGCAACAACTGGTTCACCCGTTGTCAGTATAATGTGACCGGGCGGAATGCTGTGCTGGGTGCCTTCGGCATGGTATTTCAGTGAGATAGCACTATAAAGTCGGTATCAGATCCGCGCAAGCACCCCAACATACCCTGTCTCCTGCATAAACACACGCAAGCACGCATACACAACACACACGGAGGCACGTCCTTAAATGACCATAGCTGTTAATAAAACCAAACCAAATCAAACTGAATATTAAGATATTTTTCAGCACATAGCCACACCACTATCACATTATAAGCTCTCTTGACTCTTCAGGCCTGGTGACCAAAAAAATCAGTATTAATATATCATTTTTGATTTCAGGCATACAATCGACTTCTGAAATTATTTTGATGATACCCTGTAGATACCTTTAAAACTCCATACGATTTTGTTTAACTTTTGGAATATGAAAAAATTATGACTCATTATTTTCCAGATTTATTTCGATAGGAGAGTGGGGATGAAATGGTTGATTCGATGCCATATTTAGAAGTCCTAAAATTAGAATAGATAAGAAGGATCCCCCATCTTGAGGTAAATGGCTATCATAATTGAAAACGGATGGTAATATCAATATATACAGTTACATGCATTCGGGAAAAATATCATAATATTCACACCCCTGTGAAATATAAATGTCATTTATGAAGAAACCGCTACGTTTTTGTATTTACTGGTGTTAACATCCGTTTTCATGGTCACAGGGATCAAAGATAGGGTCAATGCCTATGGAGATTTAACATTAGTATCGCCCCCCGCATGGAATTCAAAACAAGATAACTACAAAAAGTATGGGTATAGGAAGCTTAAATCAGGAACATTTAGCTTCAGAATCCATTTTATGACAAATGAGACCTCATTAACTTACACCTGTGCGGGTGTTAAAAGTGCGGTAATACAATCCTACTAGAGCGTTTAAATGACACAATTACTATAAACTATATCATCATCGTGTGCAACATATTCCTACTTTCATTTTGATACCGAATATTACACAATTTCAAGAAAGAACTGTTCTTTTTATTGAAGATTTAAGCAGAAAAGGACATATGTATGTGGAATGTCATTACTAATGAGAGGATTCCCATTTAGAACACGTCAATTTGTATAGTTCTAAAACAAGTCGAATTTTCATACTTGCTAAAAAGCTGGTTACCAATAATATCTTTCAACATCAGAAATTCATAAAAAAAATGACAACCAGTAAGTTTGTCATATACATATGTAACACCTTGATTTAAAAAAAACAAGAGATCCCAGAGGGAGAGGGATCTTGGCGCCCACCATTGTACCATAGTCATTAGTTCTTTGTCAATTTGATCTTTTCTCTTCCTTTCTCTAAATCTGTTTGAGCGAGTCATGTTAACATGAGTAAATGCACATTGAAGTAACTATTGGTCTTAATACTGCTGTGTATAAAGGATAGCCTTCAAAGTGAGTTTGTCGTCCCAGATATTTACTACTAGTAATTAAGGTAAAAGAAATAGAACAAATTATTACAATATGGGAATGATAAGTAAGGTACTTCTTGCAGCTATCTTCTTTGACCGACCGCAAAATAAAACATGTACAACTCAGAATCAAGGGGAACCTACATATCAAATTTGAGAAAGATCCCTCAAGTACTTCCTGAGAAATAGTACTAACAAACCATAAATGTCAAAATCCAAGATGGCCACTTGTCGGCCGTTTTGTTTATATGATCAGCCTCAAAAATATAGATGAACAAGGGGAACTTACATATGAAATTTGAGAAAGATCCCTCCAGCAGTTTTTGACAAATAGCAATAGCGAACCTTCCAAATCCACGATAGCTGTCTGTCGGACATTTTGTTGATCTAATCAGTCTCAAAAGTAAATAACTACAGTCCAAGGGAACCTACTTATCATCACATTTGAGAATGATCTCTCAAGTACTTCCCGAGAAATAGGATAACAAACTTTCAGTCAAAATCCAAGATGGCTGCCTGTCGGCCATTTTGTTTATCCTATCAGTCTCGGACAAAGGGCTATTTGAATAGCCCACCATCAGATGATGGTGGGCTAAAAATAGCTTTCTTTCCACTTTTCCTTTAATTTGTCTTGATATTTGGCATGTAGGTTGTTCATGTGAATGGATATAAGTTTTGTTAACCTTGGTGAGTTTGACCTTCGACAAGAATTAAATGTGCTAAAATAAAATTTTGTATCTTTCCTTGATTTATTTGTTTAATGTTGAAGATACAAAATAATGTAATATTCCTTCATATTTTGTTTAATTAATGGGCAAAAAAAACAAAAAAGAATAATAATCAAGTGTATGTTTGTTTTATTTTTAAGATTATTTCATTGTTTTTATATATCTGCATATCTTTGTCTATAACACAATCTCAACCTTAAGTAGTTATCCAGAGGAAAGATTACTTTGTCAGAAAATATATTCATGAGTTATTACTACTGCACATAACTTTCAAACATGAGTAATGTAATATGTGTTTTTATATGATGCAAAAACAGAAAATGTATCAGTATTTACCATACCTTTTGATAATCAAATCTTCATGATTATGTGAAATTGTGCATTGGTCATGTTTGGCATGCTGAAAAAGTATGTTACCTGTTTTGATATTACATAAAAATTATTCTGTACACAGAATATATATATGGAAAGTTTTTAAAGAAGTAGAAAATATAGACTATTATTGTATCAATATATATATATAGGCAAGTTGACAATGTTGGATACATTAAAATTTTGTAAAAATTTTGCATATTTTTCTAATTAAAAGTATCACTACCCTTACTTCATGCATATCAATATGACATATTTAGTATCAAAATAACAGTAATTGTAATCACTATACACAATCATAATTCATTGTTGTTCTAATCAATATGCAAGATTATCACAGACAGTTTGTCTGGAAAAAATGCAACACATACTGATGATGTGTACACACCATCACATGACTTACACACCATCACATGACTTATACCATCCCATGACTTACACACCATCACATGACTTATACACCATCCCATGACTTACACACCATCACATGACTTACACACCATCACATGACTTATACCATCACATGACTTACACACCATCACATGACTTACATACCATCACATGACTTACACACCATCACATGACTTACACACCTTCTCATACTAGGTACATATTTGATATGTGTAATTAAGTCCATTGTATCACAAGTAATGACGAAATGAAGCATCAGAATCCTATAAATATTTAGACAAATTGAGTTGACATGTAAAAAAAAAAAAATCTCAAACATGTTCCTATTTAATCTGGTTTTTCTGAAATGAGCTTCAAATTGTAATAGGAACTGGTTTGAAATCCTTCATATATAAATATGTATTTCTTGATGTTTGGGTAGAAATAACATTCACTAGGTGGTATGGCAGCTTGTCTCACTGGGATGTTAATAGTACTGTCCTGTTAAGTCACCTCTGCAGATTTGAGAATTATCACCGGGCTTCCGATTCCCTGTCCTGACACTCAAGATTAGTGGAGGATAAGCTAGGTTATGATTGGAGTATCACAGACCTGTCTACTTAGCTATAGCCACTCATCGTGATAAGTGTTGGATAGGCGAGGTTAAGAAAGTTGAGTTTAGTTTAATTTGGTTTATTTTCTGATACAGGATCTATACGATCATCTCCACTGGACTCAAACGTGTTTTTTAAATATACATATATACATGTACACATATTTATATATCTACATGTACACATATATATACATGTACACATATATATATATATATACATGTACACATATATATAGATACATGTACACATATATATAGATACATGTTCACATATATATATAGATACATGTACACATATATATAGATACATGAAAGTTTGGGTATGGACATCATGTGTTTAACAAGCTATGTTAACTCTGAAATTATAAATAATTGCCTGGTCAATCCGGTGTTTATCGAGTCTGTTCTTAAATGTATTTATTGATGGTGCTGATATCATATCCTCTGGAAGACTATTCCATAATTTTACTATTCGTAGTGAAAAGAATTTTTTCCTTATTTCAATGTTTAAATGTTGTGGGTAAAGGTCCTTGGAATGGAATGAGATTAAGAATCACAGGCCTGCAAATTTAGCACCTATTTTGCATATCCTCCAGGTTAGTGTAAGAAAGGCTAGGTTAAGACTGAGTATCACTGGACTGTAGACTTCGCTGTATTGTTTAGCCTCCCCTCCAGGTTAGTGTAGGAAAGGCTAGGTTAAGATTGAGTATCACAAAGCTGCTGATTTCGATGTCTTATTGAGCCACTCCTCCAGAGCAAATTTGGTCCCAGTGCTGACACGTTCTCCGTCACTTGTATCACTTGACGTGTTGAACAGTGGCCGGAGAGGGACGTCACTTGTCACCTGTTTCTTATCTTCATCTCGTATGATAAGTCCCCTGGAAAAAGAAAGAGTTGCAAACAGTAATTAAGTTTCCCGCCTAAAAATCCTATTATGGGGGAAATGAACAGCTTTGTAAAATTTCCTTCAGCAAATAAAGCAATTAGTCTAAACTTTTATCCCTTACAGGAATACATGTAACCACCATCACTTATTTAAAATAAGAATGATCTTGGCACAGGGAGGCTTCATACCAGTCAATATTTTTATCTTTCAATCCATCCTGAAAGAGCAGTTGCTTAAATATATCCTTAATTCACATAGTGGGATCAGCTTGTTAACAAAAATGGTCCACACATAACGTTTTCACAAAGTCTTATTATTGGCCTTGAGATGCTTCATACCAAATTTAATCATAATCCTTTCTGCTATTCTTGGTGACATCTTTTTTCAAAGGAAAAGTGATAGACTGATAATGTACACCATACCAAAGCCCAGGTAAGCTAACAAACGATCAACAAAGGAAGGTAGGAGTTGGATCATCAACTTACTTTAACATGTCTGGTAAATTTAATTGGTTGAAGTCAATATCAGACTTTTCCTCCTCATTGCGGGCCACGATATCCTGTGAGATTTTCCTGTCAAGCCACACACACGCCTCAGCCTCCTCCGGCTGCAGTTGGATGCTCTCCGTAAGAACATCGGATGTGAGGTCAGAGGTCAGCTTCCCATACAGGTAGACAACAACATGGTGGCGCTTTGGCAGTCCGAGGGTCAGTTTGGGAGGAAAAACAGACTGAAATAGAACCAGGTTTCTTATTCATATGGATGTGTAACCAATACATGACCATGTAGGCATCAAGAACGAACTGATTTTTTCAGGGTATCAAAATTGTAACATCCGGGAGTGCAGTGTGTGTTAGTGATATGGGTAAAACCAATGTTAATGTATAACATAGGTCCCAAAGGGCCAGCATCAATACAACTGTAACACTGGGATCACTCCTGTGTGATGTTAAGAGAATTCTCAACTTCAGTTTAAATGTTTTAGGTTTCACAATAGACTGAGAAAAAAGATTGATTATATATATATATTCCTACTCTATAAAATACTCTGTTGTAACGGTAAACCCTGTCTGTCCCAGTGTTAGCTGTTATTATCACTGACACATGAAATGTTGGACAAAATTGATGACCCAATCCTATTGTGGTATGGATCAGTTCTGCACAAAGTGACGATGCAATAATTTTGTAAATTGGTGATGTTTTCAAAATAAACGCACAAACGGGCACATGTGAGCTGTTTTTCCCTAAAGCAGGTATAGACAGATTTATCTCTCCCCTATAAAATATGGGAATACGCCTGTGAAGTGCTGGAGATAGCTCTATATATAACCTACCTCCCAAAGGGCCAGTATCTGTACATTACCCCCGACACACTGGGAGGGCAATATCTTCAATCCAGTCTCCTCGTGCAGTTCTCGCAATCCTGCTTCAATGAACTGAGAAAAAAGAACAACAACAAATATCAACAATACCAAAGCACTTTCTAGACCTTTAGTCCTGAATAGGGAAAGCTAATTGTTAAAGATTTTACTTTGTAACCTAACTCCTTATATTGGGAATCATATATCTCCCATTCTTCAAATTATTAGTATGTTAAAATGGAATTTTCTCTTCAGGAGTTCCAGCGGAAACTTAGAACAAAAATCTGCATAGCAACATGTGCTTGAACCAACTTCAAATATGAAGATGATAACAGAAAATTACATGGTAACAATTTCTGCTGAGTGGGTAGTTAGTGTATGTTCTTTTCCTTATTACACACCCATTTGAAATAAAACCTAATATCTAATCAAATCATGTATTCAAAATAATAAGTTTTCTATTATAACTGGTAATTGCCAATACAACTTACCGTTTCATCTTTTTCTACATGTCCACCTGTCAGAACAAAACACAAACTTCCATTGAAAGATTTTATCACATATACAAACATTCAGATAAATAGATTTTAATAGGTGCTTGAAAAAATTGTCATTAAGAGATTTCGGTTATTTACATTTTACTGTTAAAGCGTGCAGTTGTAATACCTCTTCTTTAATATAATGCCATAGACATTATAAACTGTTTATCACATGATGTACTGTGTTATCCAGTGAATATACCCATGTCATATTGTTTAGCGTATTAACCCATGTAATATGACCTATCAGCCCTGTGATTGGTTGTAAGTTTCAATTATTTCAATTGTGACGTCATGCCTAGGGCAAGTACATGACGTCACTGACTTACGCACTGGAGTCAAAATGGTGGCTTTTACATTTCAAGGTTGCATGAAAATTGTCGTTTTACATGCATAATTGCCACAAATCTTGATAATTTGGTAAAAAGGAGCTTACACTCGTTTTCAACTTTTCACAACTTTTTCACTTTTAGGAGTTTTAGCTCGCCAGAGGCTCGCTAAATTGAAAACTTCTAAGACTCGTTTCATAAATCTGATATGAAATAGAAACTCATGAAAGATCCTATATATCTTGATACCAAGTCATATGTATATGCACTATAACTAAAACACCAAATCTGGTACAAGATTTTAACTTTTGTAATATTATATCCTAACCTGGTGGAACCCAAATGCCTGGAAATGTGCGGAGGCTCTTTGATCGACGAGTCAGGAGAATTTTGTTGTCGGCCGATTCTAGTATCACAGCTGCCCCAACATCTATCCCTCTATTTAAAATGTCCTCTGGTAACGCTCCAATGTCATCCTTCCTGAGATTGTGTATGGGACAGAAAGACGGCCTCTGGAATAACAAAACCCAAACCTCAAAATGATACATGTATACGTACACCTGTTCAAAATAGATCTCACTAAGCTGTTCTATCAATGTTTTATACAGGTTCTGCATCTGGGCCCAGATGACAAAGCATTACTTAATTAAAGAGCTATTAACACAAAATTTCAAAATACATTTTTCGATAAATTTCTGAAAATTTTGGTTTTTCCTGTCAAGCATAATAATCTTAATTCCCATGTACATTTTATTTTGTTTTAGTTTTGAATTTGAATATTTTTGAAAACATACCAGATAAAATAAATGTGTTACATTTTCTTCAAGATAATCATGCTATGGCAAATGAGCCCTAACAGCTAACACTATCGGTACATATATTAGTAATTATTTTTGAAACATTTTCATTAAGATTTGTACACACATTTTACCTAAATCATTCCAACTTATATTAAATATATCATGGTTCCAAGAACGAGCACTACTTTTTGTTTAAGTGGTTTCTTCCATCTATCCCCGTATTTTGTACATGGGGTGTTATATCCGGAAAGGTTGTGGTAAATGTACAAACATAAATATATAATCCTGACCTTCAGTACCAACTGGTTTTTTTTTAAAGAACAGCGTGACTGTACATCTCTCAAAATGCTCTTGATTTTCATTTCACTAACATTGACACAGAGACAACCAATAAATTCATTAACAACTGCTCTAAGCTTAATTAATATATACTGGTCCAACATATGTTTTCCCCGACTCTGTGAATCATTTGTAATATAATGTAACCGTTTTTGTACATATGAAACAACATTTTACCACTCTTGTTGTCCGAGATGGAAGGATACAGATTGAGCACATGTGAACACTGGAAGGAAACTCACTCAGGAGTCGTCTATTGCTATCCATTTGCGCCACCCGCCACCCGACCAATCCCAAAATCAAGTGTGAGCTCAATTAATAGCACACTGGGGATGAAAAGTTTAAAACAGCTGTAGACATCTCAGCCAACAGGGGGTAGTCAATGCAGTCTGTCATCTGCTGATATGGCAGGTCTTACCCTGATTTTGATTGAGTTGTGTCTCGACTCCAGTTTGTCATCTGTAACTATTAGGTGATTATCAACCAATTCTACAAACACCTCTGACTGGTTAATGCTCTTGTCCTCCACAAAACAGTCCAAAACACTCTGAAACATACGGCCTATACACATAGAGTAGATTCACTGGAGTTCAACGTGAAATATGGTACAACAAAGGATATTTGTGAAAATAATTAGCATATAAAAATTACAGTACTTGGGTGCTGGATAGTGTTCTATGTTCTATTGTTCTTCTCCTGACCTACATGCTTTCTTTGTCTGCCTAGTAACCCTTGCTTCTCCTGACCTACATGATTTCTTTGTCTTCCTAGTAACCCTTGCTTCTCCTGACCTACATACTTTCTTTGTCTGCCTCGTAACCCTTGCTTCTCCTGACCTACATACTTTCTTTGTCTGCCTCGTAACCCTTGCTTCTCCTGACCTACATGTTTTCTTTGTCTGCCTAGAAACCCTTGCTTGTTTTTCAATTCAAAATATATAAGAATAAGTACAGAGTTGAAATGAAGTACAGTCTGTAGATGGTATAACAATGGAATAATTAAGACAAGCGCCTACATCAGTCTTCTTCTCTGGTAATATACTCAATTTATTGTTTAGCCTACATCAGCCTTCTTCTCTGGTAATATACTCAATTTATTGTTTAGCCTACCTCAGCCTTCTCCTCTGGTAATATACTCAATTTATTGTTTAGCCTACCTCAGCCTTCTCCTCTGGTAATATACTCACTACATGCTTTCTTTGTCTGCCTAGTAACCCTTTCTTCTCCTGACCTACATGATTTCTTTGTCTTCCTAGTAACCCTTGCTTCTCCTGACCTACCTGCTTTCTTTGTCTGCCTAGTAACCCTTTCTTCTCCTGACCTACATGATTTCTTTGTCTGCTTAGTAACCCTTGCTTTTCCTGACCTACATGCTTTCTTTGTCTGCCTAATAACCCGTGCTTCTCCTGACCTACATGATTTCTTTGTCTGCCTAGTAACCCTTGCTTCTACTGACCTACATGCTTTCTTTGTCTGCCTAATAACCCTTGCTTCTCCTGACCTACATGATTTTTTTGTCTGCCTAGTAACCCTTGCTTCTCCTGATCTACATGCTTTCTTTGTCTGCCTAGTAACCCTTGCTTCTCCTGCCCTACATGCTTTCTTTGTCTGCCTAGTAGCCCTTGCTTCTCCTGACCTACATGATTTTTTTGTCTGCCTAGTAACCCTTGCTTCTACTGACCTACATGCTTTCTTTGTCTGCCTACTAACCCTTGCTTCTCCTGACCTACATGATTTTTTTGTCTGCCTAGTAACCCTTGCTTCTCCTGACCTACCTGCTTTCTTTGTCTGCCTAGTAACCCTTGCTGATCCTGACCTACATATTTTCTTTGTCTGCCTAGTAACCCTTGCTTCTACTGACCTACATGCTTTCTTTGTCTGCCTAATAACCCGTGCTTCTCCTGACCTACATGATTTCTTTGTCTGCCTAGTAACCCTGGCTTCTCCTGACCTACATGCTTTCTTTGTCTGCTTAGTAACCCTTGCTTCTCTTGCCCTACATGATTTCTTTGTCTGCTTAGTACCCCTTGCTTTTCCTGACCTACATGCTTTCTTTGTCTGCTTAGTAACCCTTGCTTCTCCTGTCCTACATGCTTTCTTTGTCTGCCTAGTAACCCTTTCTTCTCCTGACCTACATGATTTCTTTGTCTGCCTAGTACCCCTTGCTTCTCCTGACCTACATGCTTTCTTTGTCTGCTTAGTAACCCTTGCTTCTCCTGTCCTACATGCTTTCTTTGTCTGCCTAGTAACCCTTGCTTGATTTTCAATTCAAAATATATAAGAATAAGTACAGAGTTGAAATGAAGTACAGTCTGTAGATGTTATAACAATGGAATAATTAAGACAAGCGCCTACATCAGTCTTCTTCTCTGGTAATATACTCAATTTATTGTTTAGCCTACATCAGCCTTCTCCTCTGGTAATATACTCAATTTATTGTTTAGCCTACCTCAGCCTTCTCCTCTGGTAATATACTCAATTTAGTGTCTTTATCGTTTGTTGTGTGGCAGATTTTAATTGTACATGTGATTAAGGTTGCCTTCTAGTTTCACACTAGGGGGAATTTCCCTTTAGCTCAATCAGGAAAGCGACAGGCTGGGAAGCTGCGGCCGGGTCATGGGTTTGATCCCTGGTGGAAGCGCACAACTGTTTTCTTTCCTTTTTTTATATATATATATATATATATATATTTCAACACTACTTTACACATTCATTTGTTTTGCTTAGACATTTTTCAATATTCTCAAAATTATTAGACCTATGAGATCACAATTATTTTCAGACACCTTCTAAGTCTATATAAATTGATATACACTGCTTTCTTTCCTGTTACAGTAGCATTATATTAATGATACAATAGCATCTTGGCATATTTCTGATTGGACATGATCCGAGAAATAGAAGTGGTCCTTTTTTTTTTTTTATTGCAAATGCTTCTTTTTTTTTGACACCCTATTTCTAGATCGGATGCTTTAATTTTTTCCCGTACATTCCCATCTAAACTTTGAAAATCTGCCTATATAACATTTCAAATCTGGAGAAAGCATTGAATAGATTTTTTGGTGTGTTGTCAACGCATGTAACAACAGGACAGGATCAAGATAGCCATGCTCTGTGTGCTGTAATAAAGCTGAGCCGTATACTGTACATAAAACAAGTCATTTCGGTACATATTTGACAACTTATTGTATATACACCTACAGTGTAGCTGAATTGACATCGATTTATGGACAACTCGTACACATTTTACACCGCTGTGTACATACGCTTCACTGGTCATTTGTCTGATGAAGGCGAGAGTGTACATATACCGTACATTGAAACGTCACACAGAAACACTTATTGGTTGTGTAACAAGAATCTTTTCGTAATGTACATATATATACATCTCTGATAAAGTCAAACCGTGGAAGGTTCTAAACAAAGAGATATATGTGTGTGTGTCAACCACTGATATAAACTTCAGTCAACCTATAACCTCATGTATAAACTTGACAGCCACCTGCCAGTGTAAAATGTCATAACCTTTTACTTGCATGTAAACTTGACAATCAAGTGCACCACCTGTATAACTTGACAATCACCTACCTGTGTAAACTTGGCAATCGTCGGTGTGTGATCGTGTCCCTTTCGTTTCAAGTAAACCAAAATTCTTCCACTAGCAGCCATTCTGTTCTGTTCTGTTACAAGATACCCAAGAGCTATTATGATGACAAAACATAAGAATATATCACAGCAAGGTAACAAACATATATAACAAGGGCTGTTGGAGAACAGCATATGTCGCCTATTGCTGATATATGTTGTAAGATAGAAAATATCAATAGAAACACATGTACAGTAAAACCTTGATATAATGCCCGTCATTTCATTTGCCACCTCGCTTAATGCGCTAACATATTTTCATATTCCTTACTTATGTTTTCTTAAGAATTCCTTTATATTTCCCCTCTTTTTATTGCCAAACCCCTTTATAATGCCAAAAATTCTTTGAACAAATAGTGGCAATATAACAAGGTTTTGCTGTACCTTAACATGTTGTACATTTCAAAAGAGATGACGAGATAGACAACGTGAAATAGCTAGGCAACCAATTCAACAGCCTACTGTTGGTGGTGATCCAACACTATGCAAAAATAATTGCCCAAAAACATTAACCTCAGGGCTCAAAGTTTTTTAACCAAGTCCAATTAACCTGTTTTTGGCCCCTTTAATATGAAAATATGGTTCAGCACATTAATGCTTACACTCCATATAAATACTTCAACCTTATCATAGACAACAGCCTATTGATGGTGTTTGTGATACATAAACTAAAATGTATTTTTAATCATTTGAAACATTTTAACAGATAGTTATCACCCAAATATAGTTATAGCGAAACAACATAGGGCGAACTGGATTTAGGGCGAAACGACCAGTAGTGCGAACGGGATTAAGGGCGAAACGACCCGGATCTTGCAAAAAAAGTGCATGCTAAAATTGTCTTTCGAACAGAACAAAATTAAACCACTGGTGGCGTCACGGGCAAGCCTATCACTACTCGAGATATACCCTGCAACAGCTAGACTAGATTGTTCAGTTTCTCATAACGCACTACACGTACGTACTCGATGACATCGTGTTAGGAATTCTTAGCGGTTTAGTAAGGTAGGAAGCAGAGTATCACACAAAAGGCAACAGCTGCGTAATATGAGTCTTAATAGATGTTGGTCGATAGTACATACTGGGATATGATCTTGCAGGTATGAACGAATATCTACTAGCAATGGGAACGTTCAAACATCAAAACAAAAACTGAGTTACTTCCCTTTTTTCATAAAAAAACAAACTATTAGAGTTACGCCCCTTCTGACGACTTGGCAGATGTTTCAATCAAGAATAAGTCAAGTTTTACCACGGAATTAGATTCTAAGATCAAATATTAAGTTTATGCTCATTTGAAATATTTCTATTATATATGAGATACGGCCCAATGATTATATCAGTCTTTTAAATTCGGATTTGACCTTTTTAAGGAGCGTTGGAAATAGGTGTTTGACCAGAGACGTGAATATATTACAATGTATACGTCTCTAGTTTGACATTGAGAACAGTAAAGCTGTCAAATTAAACCTCCCTCATGAGGAAGAAGACTCCCTCATTATGACAAAAACTTACAAATCTCCCCGCTCGAAACTCCCTCATTCAAGTCCAAGCTCACGCAAACTCAAAATCTACATCCTCCTGGCTCATGAAGCTAAACACCAAGAAGTGTTAACATATGGAGATTGGTAACAACCCCAAATCATCAAAATACTATTTGACGCAAGATGGACAAACAACTGAAATAGAGAAAGCAGCCACAGTAAAGGACCTTGGAGTTCACTTTGACAAACAACCTAAAATTCTCAACCCAAGTCAATGCAGCAGTGTCGAAAGCTAACAAAATGTTATAGGTATTCTGTTTAGAACTTTCATTTTTATGGACATAGCTCGTTTTACAACCCTGTAAAAGTCCCTTATCCGTCTACACATGGAATACGCTACGCAAGTGTGGTCACCGTCTCTAAACAAGGACAAAATAGCTATCGAAAATGTCCAACGAAGAGCCACTAAAAGGGTACTTAGAAATATAGAATGTGCCCTACCATGAACGCCTAAGAACATTAGGTCTTCTTCTTCTTCTTCTTCTTCTTCTTCTTCCAGGTAAGGAACCGAATTCAATAAATGAATGTATTTGTTCCGCGAGAACTTTGCGCAGTGTCGGACAACACAGAAAGTATTCTCTTGACTATTTACATTAAAACGTTCTCTATATGTATACAATTAAAATTATGTACAGGATGTTACTGTCTAGATTTTAGCAGAGCATGCCTTCAGGGCAGCTCTGAATCCTTCAACTGTGTTGGCTGATGTCGCTGATGTTGGTAGTTGGTTCCAGTCCCTGATGGTCCTTGGGAAGAATGATTGGCCGAAGGCGTCTGTTGTAGCCCTTTCTTGGTAGAAGCGGTTTTTACCTCTGGTCCGGCTATCATTTGGCGTCAGATATTGTTGCCGATCTATGTCTATTAGATCATGTTGTATTTTAAACAGCATGGATAGCCTATTTTGTTTTCTGCGGTCTTCAAGGCTTTCCCATTTTAATGATTTTACCATGTTTGTTACACAGCCAGGTGTGCGGTCTGTATAGTTGTTGTTTACAAGTCTGGCTGCTCTTTTCTGCACTTGTTCGATTGCCTTTATTTTGGTCTGTTTTGTTGGATCCCATACCGTGGATGCATATTCAACTGAGGGTCTTACTATTGTTGAATATGCTGCTGTTTTAACCGTTTTAGTGCAATCTTTTAGGTTTCGTCTTATGAAACCTAGTGTTTTGTTGCCTTTACCCACTATATTGTCAATATGTCTGTCCCAGGTTAGGTTATCGCTGATTGTTACTCCTAGGTATTTGCTAGCTTCAACGGTGTCTAGTGTGTGTCCATGCAGTTGGTAGTTGGTTGGTATTACAGGACGGTTCTTGGATTGTATTCGGATTACAATGCATTTTTTCGCATTGAAGCTCATTTACCATTTATTTTCCCAGTCCTCTAATGATGTTAGATCTTTCTGCAGTAGATCACTTTCGGCTTGGTTGCTTATGGTTCTATAGAGGAGGCTGTAGTCCGCAAATAGTTTGGTCTCTGATGATTTTGCTGAATCTGGCATGTTGTTTATGTAGGCTAGGAACAGCAGAGGTCCAAGAACTGTCCCTTGAGGTACACCAGAGAGTACTGGTACCTGTTCAGAGACAGCTCCTTTTAGGATAACGCTTTGCATTCTGTTTCTCTTGAGTACAGGCGCAAGTGGGCAGGTGTGGTTGAGCTGTACAAAATATTGAACGGGATCGACAAGTTAGACTACGGACTGATGTTTCGGCCTACACCACTCAATATCACTAGAGGTCACTATAAAACAATATTCAAGAAATCTTTCAGTCTAAACACTTGTAAGAATGTCTTTAGTAACCGAGTGATCAATGTCTGGAACAGTCTACCTGAGGAAACAGTGTCATCAAAAACACTTAATGAGTTCAAGTCCAACTTAAACAAACTGTGGAGGAATCACCCCAGGAAGTTCTGCCCTTCCTTTTATCATTAATGAATCACATGGGAATCTCTAACATTACATGAAAAGAAATAAGTAATAAACATATTACCATTAAAATGTTAGTTACTCCTTCTAGTATAATTAAGGGTATATGCATATAGATTTAAAACCATACATAAATTAATATAATAAACAAGTATTTACAATAAAATATAGTGTAAAAGCTTGATACAATGCAAATTGTTTTAATCCCTGCGCAACCGGAGTCCGTTGCTGGCAGGCTATTCTGCTGGGAACGTATCAAGTCAGAAGAGGATATTTAGACGTCTCCACAAGCTCAAGCTTCCCATCGACGTTCAACAACAAAGATAGCCTACTGCATGGTGTGTGCTCCGGTACTTGCCTCGTCTGTCTGTCAATTCACTTATACATTTGTACTTGTATTATAGGTGCATTGACAGACGAGGCTAGTACCTGTGTTCGGGACCTCATTGTGATGTTTATGTCTATACAATTCTCACTGTAAAACATATAAAGCACAAGTGATTTTAGCCTGAGTAGACAAGCAAGCGTACACAGAGGGAATTAAAGCAGAAATACAGACAGAAGCTTCGAGGACATTCTTCACTACTTTGCCAAGAAACAATCCAACTAATTCTGGTCAACTGACTTCCGAGTTATACTGATCAAGGCGGGAATGTAACGGGGAAAAACAACAGGAAAAGTTACGTTACTGGAAAGACCAAAGTATGATGGCATTAATTAAACAGTGACGCCGCAGGAATAAAGGAAATGGCTTGCTGCAAAAACAGCTTCATCGAAATGGTTGGGCGGACACCAAGACCTAAATGTTGGAAAATACCCAATCTAATTTAAATCAGTTCAAGACCGCTTCGTCACCTACGCTGAGAGAGGCGGAGGTAACAAAACGGTTTTGAGAGGTTGATTATAATACAATTTTGAAAATACTTAATTAATCCTTGTTGTGAAGCTTTCTATCCAACTTCAATAATTGTGGAGAAATATCGCTGCTGCTACCCGTGACCAGTTAAGCACGAACTTCGAGTTAGGCGTCATGGATATTTATGAATAACTTACTCAGTCGACAATCTTCTCCGAAAGGAACCGATTGGTTTTAGGAAGGAACCACATCATATGCTGACCATATCTTTACATTCTGACAAATTATAGAACAGAGCAAAAATTGCAGTAGTCCAAAATTACTCCTTTTAATATTTCTGTCCAATCAAAAAAATAAAGGATAGAGTCTTTTACTTCTGAGTATAAATATAGCGCCTCTGTATATAATGTCGACTTGCCAAAGCATTCGATAACATCAACAAACCAGCAATATGGAGGATCAACCCATCAACATCAGGACATACAAGGCCAGACTCGAGACCTAGAACCAACTGGCAAAACATCAATATTAACAAATAAAAGGTGATGAAATTAACACAAAATCGAACCGCACAAAACAAACGCATCTAGCAGATCACCCTGGATCAGAATCATGGGAAATGACACTACTGAATAATACCGATAAACGGACATGAATCAAGTGCACATGTCAGCAGAGGTCAAAAGACGGAGAAGGATTGAGTAGGTCGGCTGAGTAAACCCAAACGCCATCCAGAGAGCATCCTCGACATCCAGGGGGTTCGCTCACTTTTGCTCTCTGCGACCCTGGAATATGTCAAAGCAAACTTGAAGGCACGAAGATAGCTGTTTAATTGGTCTCAGGTAAAAAAAAAAAAAAAAAAAAAAAAAAACTGACCAAATGCTAGGGTGACACCTGTCCGTTGAAGATTACAAAGGAGCGACACTCGACTTCAAAGCCTGTCAATTTTTACCGTTACGTGACCGCGAGCTTCTTTTGATGTACATCACAGGATCGAACTAGTCTTCTTGTCTCAACAACAAGGTGGTATACACCGAGCCTTCAATTTTGCTATTACCTATTCCAGGGGTGTAGAGAGTCAAAGTGAGCGTAATCACTGGGATCTCGTTGCCCAACATTGTACCATCTTCGTGGGCTCTATGTCAGTTCGATCTTTTCTTTTCTGTTTGATCAGTTTGCATGTCCGCCATCTTAATCAATCTTTTTATCAACCTCAAAAGTTAACATGCACAACTCATGACCAAGGGGAACTTACATATCAAATTTGAGAAAAATTCCTCCAGCAAATTCTGAGAAATAGCGATAACAAACTTAAACTGTAACAAGTTGGCCGGCCGATATGATTTGATATGCATAACTAAGAACAAAAGAAACCCTTATATAAAATTTGAGAAAGTTCCCTCCAATACTTTTTGAGCAAAAGGGCTCAAACACTTTTACGCCCAAATTCAACATGACCACCTGCCAGCCATCTTGGTTTTCCAATCATCTCCAAAATTCGAAATGTGGAAATAGAAACCATTGGGAACCATCATGTGAAATTTGAGAAAGATTTTTGAACAACAGCACTAACAAACTCAACCATTTTGGTTTTGTGATCAGTCCCAACAAACGATATGCATAACAAGGGATCATGGGGAACCTTCAGGTGAAATTTGAGAAAGATCCCTCCAGTACTTTCTGAGGAACAATGCTTACAAACTTTAACTCTTAAATTCAAGATGGCTGCCTGTCGGCCATCTTAGTTTTGTGATCAGTCCAAAAAAACGATATGCATAACAAGGGACAGTGGGGAACCTACATGTATATGTGAAATTTGAGAAATATCCCTCCAATACGTTATGAGAAAAAGCGCTAACAAACTTTCATTCCCAAATTCAAGATGGCTGGCTGATGGCTGGCTGATGGCCATCTTGGTTTTCACTTCTGTCCCAAAATTTAATATGTGTTACAAGGGACCATGGGGAACTTTCATGTAAAATTTGAGAAAGACCCCTCCAGAACTTTTTGAACAACAGCACTAACAAACCTTTGCTATTTTGGTTTTGTGATCAGTCCAAACAAACAATATGCATAATAAAGGATCATGGGGAACCTTCAGGTGAAATTTGAGAAAGAATGACGAACGGACGATGTTTTCTATAGCATGTATTACATCCAATGTTCTGCATAAATATATGGTTAAACCAAGAGGCCCAGAGGGCCTGTACCGCTCACCTGGAAATGTTAGTAAAATTGAAGTTAAAATAGCCAGATGTTTCTGGAAGTGTACATGTATTACATAGTTAGTCATTTCTGCTACGATCCTTGTATGACACGCTACCATCTCCTGTTAACCTGCATCAGTGGGGATTGACAGAGGATCCTTGCTGCAAGCTATGCGGAGGAAGAGGAACAATGGCTCATATCTTGTCTGGTTGCAAAGAAGCACTACGACAGGGTAGATACCGATGGAGGCACGACAATGTCTTGCAGGTCATAGCAGATATCTTTGAAGTGGAGAGAAGGAAGAAAAGAACTGGTGTAAGAACAAACCAAGCTGGTATCAAGTTTGTGAAACCAGGGGAGAAAGCCACAGTGAAGCCTCGAAGCACCTCATCCATCTTGGAACGGGCGCCAACATGGGAGATGAAGGTTGACCTTGACAGGAAGCTTGTGTTTCCAGGAATAGTGGAAACAACACTGAAGCCTGACGTGGTAATATGGACAGAGCAATCCAGACCCCTCATCACCATAGAGCTCACCGTACCATGGGAGGAAGGCTGCAAGGAAGCTCACGAGAGGAAGAAAGCCAAGTATGATGAGCTGATGGAAAAGTGCAGGAGCAGAGGATGGACAGTATGGCTCTTTCCAGTGGAGGTTGGCTGTAGAGGTTTCCCCGCACAGTCAGTGTGGAGGACACTACAGTCGATAGGACTCAATGGGAGGGCAAGAGCTACCGCCATCAGGCGATTGGGAGAAGCTGCAGAGAGAGCATCGTGCTGGCTATGGCACAAACGAGATGAGCCGGTGTGGAAGCCGACATAGACGAGTAGTGGTTTGGCCACCACTACTGACCCACCAGCCGGAGGATGTAGTGATTAAGGGTCGAAACATTTGAGGAGGGCTGGCCATCACCTGATGACGTCAAATGAGGATTCACGACTAGAATGACAGCAGTGACGGACTACAAGTCAAGGATGTCACAAGATACAGAATTACCATCATCTGTAAGCAATCATCGTCAGGGGTTATATTTATATGCAATTGGACAAAATCCTGTCATTCCTACAGGAAAAGGAAGATTTTGGAGAACTAGCATGTTTCCCCTATTGGGCCCCATCCCTCTGCCCCTAGGAGGGTTAGACCCAACATTGATACAAAATTAGATCCCCTTCACCCAAGGATGCTTTAGACCAAATATGGACACAATCCTGTCATTCTCCTTCAGGAGAAGAAGAACTCTGAAGCTATTTTCCCTACTTGGCCCCGTCTCTCTGCCCCCAGGGGGTTCAAACCTACAATTTATACAAAATTGATTTCCCTTCCCCATAGGATGCTACTGTTCAATGGTCAAAATACCTTCATCCCAATGGAAGAAAAAGGATATTAAAGCTACAATTGTATTCCTCTATATCCCTTATTGGGCCCTGCCTATCTGCCCCAAGGGGGGTCTAACCCACCATTTATACAAAATTGGTTCCCCTTCACCCAAGGGTGCTTCATCCCAAATTTGGACAAAATCCTGTCATTCCTACAGAAGAAGGATTTTGAAGAATTTGCTATGTTTCCCCTATTGGGCCCCGCCTCTCTGCCCCCAAGGGGGTCACATCCACCATTTATACAAAATTGAGTCCCCTTGGCCTAGGCCTAAGGATGCTCCAGACTAAACTAGGATAAAATCCCTAAATCCCTACGGTAGAAGGATTCTAAAGGTTTTACCTCTATTTCCCCTATTCTCCCCCGCCCCTCTGCCCCCAGGGGAGCCACACACACTGTTTATACAATCCAATTGGCCTAAGGATGCTCCAGACCAAATTTAGTCAAAATCTACTTGGCTGTTCAGGACTAGTAGCGTTTTAAAGGAAAAGTTGACGGACAGACGGACGACGAACCAGGTCAGCTTAACAAGAGGCCCAATGGCCTTAGCGGTCACCTGAGTTATATTATAGGTACTAGTAGCTCAACTTCATTGTTGAGATGTACAAAATGTAGAAAACAACATGTAAACAAAGTGAAATACAATACTTGTCAACAAAGGATAAGAACTTAAAAAACTATTCAAATACATTATTTTGCTATTGTAAATTATACCCTCTCCTCAAGGGAGAGCAGATGACCTGGGGGATAATGAAATTTACAACTAAGGCGATTAAGGTAACCGAGTCTGATGAATATTTTTTTTTTAACTTTTAATCATAATCCCCATTTGAGCCCTACCCCTCGAGCCCCTGGGGATGGGGCAGGATCTTATTTTCTCATACATGTTTCATCTATTCGCCATCTGGCATCATAATCATTCCAACCAAGTTCAAATAATTCCCTGCTGAAAAAACACAAAATATACCCAAAAGTATTATTTCCCTATATATACTCTAGTAATTTTTACCCCCTCCCCAAGGGAGAACGAATGGTCCGGGGTTACTGAAATTTACAATTTATATAAAGCACTGGATAATCTTTCCATCCATGCAGAGAAATTGACTGTAGTACCTCTTAGTCTAGAGAAGAAGATTTTTGAAATATTGGCTAATTTTCCCTTTGGGGCCTCACCCACGCCCCTGGGCTTGGGGTAGGTATCACAACTTTACAATTGTGTAGCCTCATCTACCAAGTCGAAAATGTAAAAAGTTTACGCACGACGACAGACAGAAAGCGATCAGAATAGGTCACTTGAGCAAAGCTCAGGTGACCTAAAAAAACACAAACACGATGAGATAGGATTTATGTATTTATTACATTGCATAGAAGTGATTTTTTAAGACTGGTTAATAGTTCACAAAACACAAGAACTATTTTTGCGTACATTGTGTATTTTACAGCCTTCACAAATCAAAATGTACAGGTAAATTAAACTTTTGAATATTAAATAACATTTCTCTGAATGGACTATGTCTGTAATTCACCCATACTTTTTTCACAGTATCTTCCTTTTTTCACAGTGTTTTTAATTGAGGAATACATGATATGAACCAGTTACAATAGAACTTTAAGTTCACTATTGTAGTATATAACAATTAAAAGTATTACACTGATTAGCTAAACTTTCAATAGCCAATGATATATAAAGGCAAGCAAGAAATTAAAAGATTCTTTGGAAGATATGATATGTTTTCTTTCTATTTTGTTAATGACTATGACATCTTTCATTAATATGAGGATGTATGATGTTCAATTTGAATCACTGTTTTACAGAACCAGAGACGTCCATGTATATATTATGGTGCGTAATATATACGTCTCTGACAGAACCAACCTAAAATTATTTTCTGCGTCACGCTGTCAGACTAGAGTGGTCTCCCTTAGAATTGTTGAATTTAAAGAAGGCTACTTTTAAATAACAGTGTATCTGTTTGAAAGAGTACAGGTGGTATAGTATGCCAACGTAATAGGCTGAGATATACATGGATTTAAAATATATAGCACTGAACCCAATATACATGTATATTAATACCTATGTGCGTCCTTCACCCATGTACTAGATTTTCTAACATTACCTAAAATAGGTATATAAGAATCATCCTTATTATTTATATGTGCAAGTACTGAAAACTAGTGACAGTCTGACTTTTAAGTTTCGACCAGACATGACAGGATTCCTTTATTTCCTTATGTCAATCTTAGTTGCAATTTGTGCCTGTCACTTTCTTTTCAAGTGTAAGCAATTGAATTGTAAAAGATGTGCATTGATTAGTTTGCCTAACAAGTGTCAGCTGTAGGAAATTCCTTTGAGCTCAGCGCTAGCGGACTCCGGGTTGCAAGTTTGAACCCCAGTGACGTCATTATCTTTATCACTTTTCCTCGTCCTACTACAGAATTAGTGGAACTGGATACAACATGAAAGCACCCAGAGTCTTGATTATCATTCATGAACAAATCTTTTTCTTTGTTATTTATGACTAAAAATATGCTTTTCAGTTTAAAATAGTACAATGCAGCATTATGCTTTAAAATCAGTTGGTGAAATATGTGGACATCAAAAATGATAAAGAAACAATGAAAATGCACTCATATATATATGAGCAGGCACTTGCACACATGAGCAGGGCCAGTGCCTGTTGTTCTGGTCATCTATCACAACATCTATACTATAGTTAAACAGGTTTAATACAAACGTACCAATGACTCATGCTTATACTAAAGTCTTCATTGGGGCCCCAATTATGGAACTCGTGAACATCCGACTTTATAAAGAATTGTCTTTACTGAGCTGATTTCTTATATTCATAATTACAGCAGGTCACCTGGGGTTTGTTATAAACATATTTTACAGAAATCTCAATATCATTCCATAAATGTGATCAATATATACAATTAAATTCTATGATGATCTTCTTGTTATTCAACAATACGTAGTCAACTCAAAATATCAATCTATTCTACCTGGTATATGAATTATAACTTCATTGAAGAAAATCCTTAAAAAATATTCAATATTTACATCCAACATACAGCGCCTTATATATAGTCTTGTTTTATGTTTACCACAATGTATTTCAAACTTTATTGATGTGGATATGGAGGCAGAAACCTATTAAATCCTACTAAATGATTGGTTGGAAATGCACCCAAAGGTCTAATTTTAACACATTAAAATGAATATTGTAATACAATAACATGTCACTATAATCACAGCATTTATTTCATATAGAACAATGACAACCACCTGAACTGATGACCTCTTAGGTGATTGGAAACCAATGACACTATCACCAGTCTGTTCTGTTTATAAATATTTATTTATTTTTTAAATTTCAGATGTTTAAAAATTTTACAATAGATGAAAATAAATAAATAAAAATATCTCAAACAACTGGCACGTACCGCCAGTTTTAAGTGGAATTTTGTGACAAGAGTCAGAGGAATGTTTGAGGGGAATTTATAATGATGGCACTTTGAGTTACTATAACATCTATACAAACAACTGATTAAATAAACATTTAAATCCTATAAGTAAATTATTATAATAGATATTGCAGGTCAGTAGATCAGCACTTTTATTATCCTATAATAAGCCCGTTCCCTGAATTGTATCAGAAAGCATGTGCTGGCCCCCAGGGCTTATCAACTTATTGCAGAATAAATACAGCAGTCTGGTTCTATTTGAAACTTGTCTGGATCTCTTAAATACGGCAAATTTAAAACTGAAATGTTAGTTCATGATAGTACACATATACGTGTATAATAAGATGAGACTTAACAGGAATAAAGCCAAATAGTAAAGCTCACAAAAAGTACATGTACACTGCACACAGGTAGCTATATAGGTAAAACATCAATATCACTAACAAGCTTTCTAAAGTTAAACTTTTTCAGTAAAAATTAAATCAAGTGGCAATATGTCATGACCGTAGTTCATAAATCTAGAAAATTTGTGTAAAAAAACAAAGTCCCAGTTTGCCTCTATTGAGCGTGGATTGAGAGACTGGTCCTGTCTGGCACTCTGAGAATCAAGTTAGATATTTAAACCCCACTGTACTCATGCTCACAATAGTCAGGGCCATTGACAGGCTCCGCTTGGAATCCTCGCCTGCAAAGGAAAAAGAGCGATGAATGTCAACAGTATGAACACCTTTTTCTTCTTGAAAATTGTCAATTTACATGTACGGTAAGTTCAGTAAAAGCAGTAACGAACAACATTAAACTTCAGTCTCCCTACGACAACATAATAAGACATCTTGTGTATGTCACCCCTCAATAAGTTTGGTTGGCAATAATATTGCCTTACAACATGTGCACGTCTTTGTGTTGACTGTATTGATGACTGTTTGGGTCCCCTTTATCCAATAAGACAATATATATAGCTTAACTGATTAGGGGATAGTACGTTGTTTCGAGTGGCTATACTGGCGATTAGAACATGAAATTTGGGTTTGAACTCGCCAGTATAGACACTAAAAACAACGTACTATCCCCATTCTAACACACCTTAACAAATGTACTACGCTAATATGTTTAGAAACATTGTATTTCCTTGTACAAATGTACGTAGTAAAATACATTGTGACCTGAACTGGCGACGTGTCATTCTGCAGCGGGCTGACCAATCGGAAAGAAGCTTTCAAAAGTCGGTCATTTGGCTCCGCCCATACTGGCGAGCGCTCGATCTGTATGTTGACGTGGCGGAATATTTGGATTGTTGGTGAACGTCCTGTTAGTGGCTGTTACCAAAGTTTATTCGACACATTTCGATTAATATTGACCAAGTTCTTACATTTCCATGTCAGTATGCATACCAGTCTGTGCTTATCGTATCTTGATTATTTGTATAGATTTGTGAAGAGTTTTGTGTACATGTGAAATGTTTGATTTGATTTCGGATCTAAATAGATGCCTTCACATGGATGGAACGAACGTCTCAGTAATAAATGAAGGTAAGAACAAGGAATGTGTACTTTTTACTTTTTAATTCATTCAACAAATACATTTCATCGGTCGTTTCTGTTCCGTTACCTACTAGCCTTATCAGCGGGATTTCGCTAAGAGGCGAGCTTGACGCCATATTGTTTTGGTTAGAAATGGGGCGTGGCTTACAAATGTAAGTGCTATGGGAGGAGCTTAACACGATTGATCATGATTCTATCGCAGATTAGAACATGGTCCGTATCCAATCAAAACACGCGTTGCAAACGAATCGTGTTAGAATGAATGTTAGATACTAGTTTGGATCCCCTGTATCCTCTATATACAGGTATACTTCCTTAATTACCTGATGAGACGACACCTGTGTTCAGCCATGCGTGGAGCAGCCTTTGTACCATCTCGGACATCCTTGTTACTCCACAGCCTTTCCCCGACAGCAGCAGCTCTAGGCCTTCACATTAGAAAATAAGGTAAATTTCAATACATCCCCAGGCTTACAAATCAAATGAAACAACTGTCACATCATAATATTACTTCATTATACAAATATACACATTTATTATATTTTCACCAATGAAATATCAGGATTAATCCATTTAGTAAAAACATTTATCAGATACTTGTCCGTGGTATGGAATGTTTTGCATGTGTGATACTGTCAGCTGTGCGGATATAGGCCACTTGCATGCAATGGCGGAATATACTGATATTTTCACTTGTGCTTCGTGCTCGTGAAAAATATCAATATTCCATCATACTCGTGAAATATGTATGGTTTCAACAGGAAACCATTAAATATCATCTATATACATAATCACATAAAAAAATTACCCACAAGTATACACATCACACAAATATTACTTCAGTATACACATACATGTATGAAGGTTTACATATGGCATGAAATTTTGCATGAAATTTTACAACTATAAGCCGAGACATCAGATATCATACACTTCCCACTTTGCATGTGTACCTAAATGTCCTTTAGGGATGCACAACATGTACTCACCAGGTACGGGAGATGACATTGGTACTGTCCACGTATTCACCCCACATACACGCCTCCCCTCCGATCACCAGGTCTAGTTGTTTCTGGGTACCTATCAAATAACACCATCATTATATTTACTGTCTTTAAAGTATTCTTGAATAAAAAGATATCATAAAAATTACAATGAAAAAAACAAAATTTACTTAATTTAAGTTATTATTTTAACTTTAATTGGCTCATGTAATATCTATCATTAATCTTAGCACATTTATTTCAACAGTAAAATCAATTTGTATACATTCTCTTCAATTATACAATGTACATTACAGAGTCTTTGCTAATAGCAAGAATTAATTATTGAAATCATTTGTGATTAGTTTTATGACAGCAGCAGATTAAGTGTTTTCTGATTATGCTCGGCTAAAAGCTGTAAGAACTATAAAATACAAAATTGTTGAATCATATATAACAAAGGAGGTGAAATAAATGTGTTTGAGCTCAAAACACATATATAAATCACTTTAAAATACCTACATTTTTATGAGTATTTTCACAATAAGTGATCATGATTCTATTGTTTAATTGTTGAGCATTTGAATTTGTTCGTAAAATATTGGTATCAACAATTGGCTCTCCTTCGAATCTAAGTCCAAGTACATGCAAATCATCTCTAGTGAACTTAGTGGTGTACTGTACCTACGATCTTATATTTAAGTCAGTAATTAGTTTGGGTGATATACAGTGCCAAAACATTTTTAGTCATTCATTTGTTCAAGGGACATACAGTACTTAAAACTTTAGTCAGTAGACAGTGCGAGTGATGTACAGAGCCTAACACTTTAGTCAATAGACAGTGTGAGTGAAGTATGGGGCCCAAGACTTTAGTCAGTAGACAGCGTGAGTGATGTACAGAGCCTAACACTTAAGTCAGTAGACAGTGTGAATGATGTATGGGGCCATAGACTTTAGTCAGTAGACAGTGTGAGTGAAGTACAGAGCCATAAACTTTAGTCAGTAGACAGTGTGAGTGATGTATGGGGCCTAAGACTTTAGTCAGCAGACAACGTGAGTGATGTACAGAGCCTAACACTTTAGTCAGTAGACAGTGTGAGTGATGTACAGAGCCTTACACTTTATTCAGTAGACAGTGTGAGTGATGTACAGTGCTTAAAACTTTAGTCAGTAGACAGTGTGAGTGATGTACAGAGCCTAACACTTTATTCAGTAGGCAGTGTGAGTGGTATGTTCTGAAACTAAGACTTAGTTAGCAGACAACGTGAGTTATGTTCTGAGACTAAGACTTCAGTCAGTAGACAGCATGAGTGAAATATGTACTCTTAGACTTTAGTCAGTAGATAGTGTGAGAGATGTACAGAGCCTAAGACTTTAACCAGTAGACAGTGTGAGTGACATAAGGAGCCTAAGACTTTAGTCAGCAGTCAGGGTGAGTGATGTACAGAGCCTATGACTTAGTCAATAGACAGAGTGAGTGATGTATTGAGCCTAAGACTTAGTCAATAGACAGAGTGAGTGATGTATGGGGCCTATGACTTTAGTCAGTAGACAGTGTGAGTGATTTATGGGGCCTAAGACTTTAGTCAGTAGACAATGTGAGTGATGTATGGGGCCTAAGACTTGAGTCAGTAGACAGCGCGAGTGATGTATGGGGCCTAAGACTTTAGTCAGTAGACAGTGTGAGTGATGTATGGGGCTTTAGACTTTAGTCAGTAGAAAGCATGAGTGATGTATGGGGCCTAAGACTTTAGTCAGTAGACAGCGTGAGTGATGTATGGGGCCTAAGACTTTAGTCAGTAGACAGTGTGAGTGATGTATGGGGCTTTAGACTTTAGTCAGTAGAAAGCATGAGTGATGTATGGGGCCTAAGACTTTAGTCAGTAGACGGTGTGAGTGATGTATGGGGCCAAAGACTTTAGTCAGTAGACGGTGTGAGTGATGTATGGGGCCTAAGACTTTAGTCAGTAGACAGTGTGAGTGATGTACAGAGCCTTAGACTTTAGTCAGTAGACAGTGTGGGTGATGTATTGGGCCTAAGACTTTAGTCAGTAGACAGGTTGAGTGATTTATGGGGCCTAAGACTTTAGTCAGTAGACAGCGTGAGTGATGTATGGGGCCTAAGGCTTTAGTCAGTAGACAGTGTGAGTGATGTATTGGGCCTAAGACTTTAGTCAGTAGACAGGGTGAGTGATTTATGGGGCCTAAGACTTTAGTCAGTAGACAGTGTGAGTGATGTACAGAGCCATATACTTTAGTCAGTAGACAGTGTGAGTGATGTACAGAGCCTTAGACTTTAGTCAGTAGACAGTGTGAGTGATGTATTGGGCCTAAGACTTTAGTCAGTAGACAGGGTGAGTGATTTATGGGGCCTAAGACTTTAGTCAGTAGACAGTGTGAGTGATGTACAGAGCCATATACTTTAGTCAGTAGACAGTGTGAGTGATGTACAGAGCCTTAGACTTTAGTCAGTAGACAGTGTGAGTGATGTATTGGGCCTAAGACTTTAGTCAGTAGACAGGGTGAGTGATTTATGGGGCCTAAGACTTTAGTCAGTAGACAGTGTGAGTGATGTACAGAGCCATATACTTTAGTCAGTAGACAGTGTGAGTGATGTACAGAGCCTTAGACTTTAGTCAGTAGACAGTGTGAGTGATGTACAGAGCCTTAGACTTTAGTCAGTAGACAGTGTGAGTGATGTACAGAGCCTTAGACTTTAGTCAGTAGACAGTGTGAGTGATGTATTGGGCCTAAGACTTTAGTCAGTAGACAGGGTGAGTGATTTATGGGGCCTAAGACTTTAGTCAGTAGACAGTGTGAGTGATGTACAGAGCCATAGACTTTAGTCAGTAGACAGTGTGAGTGATGTATGGGGCCTAAGACTTTAGTCAGTAGACAGTGTGAGTGATGTATTGGGCCTAAGACTTTAGTCAGACGACAGCGTGATTGATGTATGGGGCCTAAGACTTTAGTCAGTAGACAGTGTGAGTGATGTATGGGGCCATAGACTTTAGTCAGTAGACAGCGTGAGTGATGTATGGGGCCTAAGACTTTAGTCAGTAGACAGCATGAGTGATGTATGGGGCCTAAGACTGTAGTCAGTAGACAGTGTGAGTGATGTATGGGGCCTAAGACTTTAGTCAGACAGCGTGAGTGATGTATGGGGCCTAAGACTGTAGTCAGTAGACAGTGTGAGTGATGTATGGAGCCTAAGACTTTAGTCAGTAGATGTGTGAGTAATGTACAGAGCCATAGACTTTAGTCAGTAGACAGTGTGAGTGATGTACAGAGCCATAGACTTTAGTCAGTAGACAGCGTGAGTGATGTACAAAGCCTTAGACTTTAACCAGTAGACAGTGTGAGTGATGTATGGGGCCATAGACTTTAGTCAGTAGACAGCGTGAGTGATGTATGGGGCCTAAGACTTTAGTCAGTAGACGGTGCGAGTGATGTATGGGGCCTAAGACTTGAGTCAGTAGACGGTGTGAGTGATGTATGGGGCTTAAGACTTTAGTCAGTAGACAGCGTGAGTGATGTACAGAGCCATACACTTTAGTCATTAGACAGCGTGAGTGATATATGGGGCCCAAGACTTTAGTCAGTAGACAGCGTGATTGATGTATGGGGCCATAGACTTTAGTCAGTAGACAGTGTGAGTGCTGTAGGGGGCCTAAGACTTTAGTCAGTAGACAGCGTGAGTGATGTATGGGGCCTAAGACTTTAGTCAGTAGACAGTGTGAGTGATGTACAGAGCCTACGACTTCAGTCAATCAAGTGGTTTACTGTACTTAAGACTTAATTCTACATTTCTGTATTTAGTGTGAGTGGCGTACTGTAAAATGAAACCTTTGTGAGTAACTACTGTTGGTGATGTATAGTGGTAAAGACATTAGTCAGAAGTAAGTGTAGGTGGTTGAATTTAGACGATTCAAGTTTTAAGGCAACCATTTGTCCATACCAACTACTAACTCTATACATGCTTTATTTTCTGTGGGTCAAAATTTAATGGTTCTCTTCCTAGAACAAATGCAGGATTCGAATTTCATACAACACTAATAATAGTCGACGGTTTTAATTAGCTCACTATGACAAGTTCAAAACTTAAATTTTATAGTTTTTCAGGCCATGAATATAGCAAAAACAAAATGGTTTCTAGGATGTATACAAACAGATACAGTGTGAACTATGTGAGCAGATATACCCCCAACACCCAAATACTTGTATGCTGTACTGCCACCTGTATAGTAAATGTTCTCAAATCTATCCACCAACTTTACAAACTTGATATCAGTAAGATTACAGGTCAGTAAAAACCTCTTCAGAGGCCATGACCTCAAAAAGTCAAACAATGTAATAGTTCAAATCTGTCTTGTATTGTATGTGAGATTGAGGTTGAGGGTTAAGACACTAAAATTGTAATGTTGACCGCTGTGCTTACCCAATTAATTCTTAAAATATTATTCGTAAAGACCACAATACCCGATACCTGCGGTGTGAACATTGATACAACCTGGCAACTCATTATTTTGATATCTTATCTACAAAATTCAGGTGGATTGATACGTAAGATAACTCATAATTCATCCATTTAAGATGTTACATAACAAATCTGTCAGACCAGCAGGTGTCAGTTTGGTCAGGTTGTCATTCTACACAGGTAAAAGACTATAGTAATATGTCAATCAGATCAACAGGTGTCAGATTGGTCAGTTTGTCACACTACAGGGGTAATTTTTAAAACCATATAAAGACACCCAATTAAAATGGCGGGTAATTTTGGGCTGTAATTACCAAGGAATCCCCAAGGATCACAACTATAGTAGTTATTCCAGTCCGACCCATACGAGATGTAGTTAAGGTACCAGCATGCTGACAGAATGGTCTTGTAGCCTTTGAGTGTGACCTTATTAAGCTCCTCCACATAGCCCGACTTCCAGACCTCCACCACAGTGTCGGGGCGTACCTACAGCAAATACACCTCATGCTTACTGATCTACTACATATCAATAACCTAGTAAACCCAGCCAACAGGTGTTTTGGCAAAACAACGAAGGGATGCATCAGAAAATTTCAGGCATGTAATTTTGATTTGTTTCTGTGTATCAGGTTTTGAGTGTTCTGTCTAAATTTTCAATCTAAAAATGTGTTTGCTTCATAATCTGCTAATTAATCATTATTTTTGAACCCCCGTAACACTATCTATAACTGCACACTGAGCTTTTAAGATTGATTACAGCATGTCAAATGTCTGTAGATATCCTTGTGGAATGTTCAAGTTGCAGACTGCAGTAGCCTACCAGGTTCATTATTACCAAGAGTAAGGAGGCAATCTTGGTCTTACCATGTCAATTATCTCCAGTTCACCACTGATATCCTCACAGCTCTCTAGAGCAAGGTTAACAATTCTAAAGTAGATGGTATTGTTTCTGTTTAATAAAAGACCCTCCTTTTGAAGTTGTAATAACTGCCAGCTATCTTTAGTACAAAAACAATACGTAATGTTTGCACAGCTAAAATTACATCACCTTGGCCATGTTGTAAGTTTCTTTTTTCTAGAATTATTTTACACAAAAACCTCACTTTTGTCCCTTTTCAAATTCAATACCAATGATGCAACAGTGATTTTTTTAACATTACCTCTGTTAATTTTATCATAATTGAAGCTTACTTGTTCAAAGTACACAAGTACTTTTAAATATTTCAAATAAAATGTACATTGTCAAAAACATGATAAATAATTGACACCTACAACTTGGACAAGGTGTCAGTAATCATTAAAATATAAACCAAAAATAGGGTAAACAAAGCTCTTTGTGATACACCAAGCAATAACAGAGCAGTCAAACTTAGATATTGGAACCTTGAAAAAATACAACTGTTCCCTTTCTATAATTTAAACTAACATAGAAAACAAATTAATTACGCTGCAGTTTACTGTTACTTTATGGTAATATTTACCTTGAAAAACATTGATCGAACAGTCATTGCAACAACTACCAAATAGATTATCCAAAACACTTACACACCAGATGTTTTTGTCTAGGTCCTTTGACACTGATATACCAAAGTTTGACTGTATGATATATATATGTAAGGTTTTCATGCATCAGTAACAAGCCCACATAGCTAGTACCATTGACCATGTCCCAGGGGTCACAGGCGTAGTAACGCTTCCAGTCACTGCCGTATGCGATCAAGTTAAGGTACCAGCAGGATGATAAGAGGGCGTGATAGCCCATTTTCGTGACCTTGGCTAGCTCAGCCTGGTAGCCACCTTTCCATACCTCAACAATGGTGTCTGCTCTCACCTGGTAAAACATGGCCTGACCTTCACCTGCCCTTAACACTCTACATCTGTTTTTATCATTACACACTTTTCAACAAACCTGGCATGCAATAATATTTTTTTTGTCAGATTCAATAAATCCTGTTACTGCAACAGAGTTTTTCATTTCAATTCCCAAGAAAGATTTCTTAATGGAAATTGTGCAAGCCAGAACATTTCTTCATATTTAAGAACAATTTTTGTTTAGTGTGAATCTGTATGAAATTTGCTTATAAATTAATATTCAGTATGACATTATTTCCATGAGTGATGCTCAATATTCAGTATAAATTTTGTCTTCATGGAAACTGCTCGGAAGTTGTTTGTTATGATTCTGAACATACCGAGTATGATTTAATTCATTCACCCCTACATATTTAAACTGGACTTGCCCAGTCTCCGATTTGGTAAGGTTCAAATGTGACTTTAGGGGTGAATGGATTAATACTTACTGTGGCACCATTGTCTATGACTTCCTGCCAGATCAGGTAGCCCTTCTTCAGAGAATTGATAATGTTCAGAAGGCTGCAAAAGAAAAACTGAATTCACTTAAATATATTCCTATGACTGAATATTTCTTTTGTTCATATCGAAAGAATATTTCAAATGTTGACTGCTCACATATCCCAAGATCAGAGATGCAGGGTTTATATTTAAATGTATTCTGTGGAATAAGACATTCCATGAGTATACAACTTCTGTTTTCTAGTGTTCTGTCATAGAATACTGGATTTCTAAAGAATTTTATTCCGTACTAAATATTGTCTACTTGTAAATAATAAAGTCTTTCATTTCTTCAAAAAATTATATTGATATAAAAATCGGTGGACAAAATGGAGTTCAGGACACAGATGAGTTTATTTAGTCATTTTATAAATTTAAGTGTTGATTTTTGGAACACTAGATTCTGTACATATCAAAATACATGCATCTGATGAAATATTATACCAGTTGACTTTAGGAAAACGTCTAGCCCAGTCAACTTCACATGGGGCATACATTCACCAAAACCACACAATGACTCTTACTTCTGCATGTAGTATTGCTCCAGTTCTGCATAGTTAGTACCATATGACTTTTTCTTCATGAAGNGTTTTTTGGGCATCATATGAATATGTTATAGCCATTGCCCAGAGTATGCTACTGGCACTCTGGACCATGTATGGTTTTTTGGGCATCATATGAATATGTTATAGCCATTGCCCCGAGTATGCTACTGGAACTCTGGACCATGTATGGTTTTTTGGGCATCATATGAATATGTTATAGCCATTGCCCCGAGTATGCTACTGGGACTCAGGACCATGTATATATTTTGCACAGTATCATTTGTGATGGTTCTTGTTCAGCGTCATAGTTGATGTTGAAATGGATGTAAGATATCTACCGAGACATGCTTACATTTCAATACATTGATATACTCTAGATCTGGTCACAGCCTGATGTCAGCTGATCTTTACAGCTTACGGAAATCTTAATTTTGATTTTGATCTGTGTGAAGAAAACAATAGGCAACTGTTGTCTTCGTGTGGGTCAAGGTAATTTAAACATTAGTCTAAAAACAGACTAACACCTACCAACAGGAGAAGGACACCTCATAATTATAAAAAATATTGTTTCAGAATTATTTTGGGTCAATAACATGTAGGTGTATTTAGTTAAGTCACTATATATATCATCTTTCATGTAACATGTACTATACATGTCATGTGGCTTACTCAAACGACAGAAAGAGTTTAAGTTAGGCCAAATAAAATTAATTATTAACTGATTGGTTATGTAGAGGTACCTTACCAGTGTTGTTAGTCTCTATACTATAGTTCCTGTTACACGATCAAGGTTGTACCGTTTTACACCGATTGGTTTATACGCTACAGACATGTATACAAACTGACCACAGGTCGAAGCAAGGTAAAAGCCGAGTAGACTGGTCCTGTATATGTTTTTAATCCATAACAACAAGAAAGGCATATCAATTTGGCATTGTAAACCTAGACCTGTACGTAGAAAACAATAGAAAACTGTTGCCTTCCTGTGGGTGAAGGTCATAAAGACATAAGTTACAAACAAATACCTACCAACAAGAGAAGGACACCTCATCCCCACCCAGATGGATGTAGTGGTCGGGGAACACCTCGGCCACCTCACCGAAGAAACTGGCCAGAAAAGCATATGTAGAGTTGAGGGTTGGATCAATGGGTCCAAAGTTGCCATTGGGTTTGCCAGAGGAGTAGCACTTCGTCAGCAAGTTCTGAATTCCCTTTCCCCAGGACTGGGTGTGGCCTAGAGGAGACAATACATGGGAGGTAAGAGCAACAGCCAAGGCACTAGAAATCTCCCGTCATCCAGGATTGCATTTAAATCTCATTTATCTATCTGATCTCTACATCCATCAAAACTCTATTTTAAAAATAACAAAATAGTTTTGTTTCTTTAATTAATTCAATATCATCTTTTAGAATAAAATGTTCACTAACACCTAAAAAAAATAACACCAATTCTAATGAAATGGGGCTATCCCATAGCAAGCTTGTGTGTGATTTAGATTACCTGGTGTGTCAAACTCAGGGATGACCCTGATTCCCCTCAGCCTAGCATACTCTACAATTGCCTTGATTTGTGCTTGAGTGTAGGTGTGGGACAGACCAAAGTAAGATCCCTGAAACAATATAAAGTATGATTCCTGAAACAACATAAAGTATGATTCCTGATACAATATAAGGTATGATTCCTGAAACAATATAAAGCTTGATTGCTGAAACACTATAAAGTATGATCCCTGAAACAATATAAAGTGTCAGAGCTGAGGTAGGTGTGTATGAAGCGTTCTTGTTCATAAATAAATAAATATACAACATTTGATATAATGCCCTATCTAGCTAACTTAAGTCACTCTAAAGCGCTTTACAGTACATAGATATACAATTTAATGCAATGAATACAATTAGCATATACATTAATCGATACAATTTTAAGAAATTCGCAGGAGCTGCCTTATAGTGTCAGATAGGTGTAGGACATGTCCTCTTACCGTAGCACTCATCTGAGGGAACAGGATACTTTCATATGGGAATGCCTGGTCATCTACAATGTGCCAGTGGAACACATTGAACTTGTTGTAAGCCATAGCATCCTGTAACATACAGAAAAGTTCTGTGTGATGTCAAATGGAAAAGCTAACCATTATGACATACAACAGTATTGTCATCTTTATTATATAATTTTGTTCACAGCCAATACTTTAGAATCCAGTTGCATTTTTTTCGATTTCAACTTTCATGCAATACCTGTAAAACAATAATTTGAAATTGTCCTATCAAGAAAGAAAAGTACTCTCAGTTCTTAATCATTAGAAAGCCGTTTCATTGTTTTATTTATGCTAAGTGTTTTTTTTATCTATTTAATAACAATCTACACAGTGTGACTAAAATTTTCAGGAAGCTGACTTTTTCATGCACTATGTATTCTGATGAGTAAGTAAGTATTCACCAGATGTTTGAATTTGCAGCAGACTTTTCTCGCAGACAAATGTAAAGATTTTCAGCATACCAGATACATAACTAATGTTAAACACAAAGATTTAATTTACAGGCCAACAATTTTAAAATGAGTATCTCAGAAAACCTTTAACACAAGATTTTAGACATTTTGGTTTGCAGCCCACACACAGCATTTTGTAATATTTTTCTTGTTGTTTAAAAAACGTGTATATTTTGTTTTAGACTTAAAGAGTACAGAGAGAAAATTGGAGAGTCAAATTACCAGGTTCTTCTTTAGGACCTCCACAGTCAGGAAGTGGCGTGAAGAATCGAGGAGAATTCCACGGTATTGAAATCGTGGGAAATCCACAATGACTGTCTTGTTGACCTCAAACTATATCAAAATTGTTGAAATAAAACAAAAATTAATCACATTAACATGTAAACTATAATTTATAAAGCAAGTAAATGAAAAGAATTCAAGCTTAAGACCAACCAGTATATTTCACATCTGCATGTCATTGTTTCTTATGATGCATCCATAAACTGATAAATGTTGAAGGTGTGTATTATCATGAATCTTGTATATTACAGAGCGAGACCTTCTCAATTGACATGAGAAGTATTTTCGATACAATTTTTAGCCGTGGTTTGAAAATTTGCTATTCAGTTCACAGCTTCACTGTAGATCTAAGCACTTGCAGTTGAGTGAAATTCCCTATATTAGCCATTACCTGGCCATCCAAACCTTCGTAAATCAGCTGACTGAAGGTCTCCAGACCCCTCAGAGCTCCCCATACTGTTTTGGCAACTAACTGGGAAGTAGGACTCGCCACTGTCAAGTTATCTGGAATAAAAATCTTTCAATTAATATTATATAATAAACAGTCCCTACTTTTTTTTAAATATCTGTAAGCTATGTAGTATACACCTTACAGTACAATGTGAAAAGAAGGTCTGCTGTACAACCTTTTATCTTATCAATCTTAAAATAAATGTGTTTAAAAACAGTTAGCTTTATGCAGGTCATTTCAATGTACATGTAATTAAAGACCGGCAACTATCATTAGGTTTATTTTTGTTACTACAACACAATGTACTTGTGTTTGAAGGCACCATTGAAAATGTTACTCTGGAGTGTTGTAGTTTTATACTACTTAATGGTAAAACTGCATGCAATTACTTTATGTCAGCAAAAAATACTTCAAAATTACCAATAAAATGTGTTCTATTCTGAATCAAAGCTATTAATCTGAATCTGGTAATGCTAAAATGTATTCCACAAGATGACCATTGTATGGTGTTCCTTAACTGCTTAAAACTATCACCTGAATACTAACAATGATCGGGTTAGACGTACCGTCTCACACCGAAACTACCCGTTTCCGAAACGTCTAGAATTCCTAACGACCTTCGTAAGTGCAACTATCGTAGGCTTACAGATTACAATTAGGTGATACAACCAAGGGTGCTAATACAATACATTTACATCCCTGATGCAGCCTCGTCAATAATGTATAGCATACACAGACGTACACGCTTCATTGGACTCGAGAGCCGGGTACTTGTTGTCGGCAGTATCACATGCCTCCTGAACATGCACGCTCAATGAGTTCACGCTTCCGTCGGCGGAGCTGAAACGGTCAAATCCCGGAAAGAACTTAAGTCGAGTGTCAAGTTCTGCATCACCGAAGATTATCTGTTCGTAGCGTCGTATTGCAGCCGTCAGAGTGTCGCAGGTCGCACCAGTCACCGGGAAATCAAACGACAAATAATTCAAGGAGAATGTTTCGGAGCTTGGCGTGTAGATTTGAGGCAAGGGCCACGGTTCCCCTCTCGTTGGTTTCGCTCCGTGATAGTCGTCTTGGAGAGGCAACTGACTATTCCCCCAAATAAATTGAAAACAACAGCAGACGCACAACAATCCAAACATTGTTAGTTCCGCCATCTTTACCAACCAAGTCATGTGATCTAGCAGTCATATGACCGCTAGATAAAAGAGGCGCCGGTGGGTGTTATCTGGCCATGGGCTATGATCATGATAAGCGTTCAGGGTTTTTTCATTTTCATATTTGTTTGCTGTTTTAAAACGAGAAAACATATCACTATTACTGTCCGGGAAAACATACACTACTGTAGTTATTTAAATCAGATACGTTACTATATATCGCAACATCATGTTAGGGCATATGAGTATCTGTCTTCAAAGCCATATATACGTCTCTGCACGGACTTAGATAGCAATCTAATCTAATTCCGTGTTTAAAAAAAAAAACCAAAACAATGTTTTAATAAGCATATATGTCGTGCTACACGAAACTGAACCAAAGTGTCAACAAATACACGTGTTTAGGCCTCCGTCACACAATCAGGATTTTTACTGCCGTCCTTGAAAGGACCACGGAATTAGATAAGCTAAGTCCGTGATAGGACCATTCCCGATTAAAATTTGTCAAAAGTCTTATCAAGATCCTGTGATTCGTGGCGGGAAATTCACAGTAAAAACATTTATTTAATCACGACAACAATCAGATATTGTTCAAGAAGCGTACCGATTCAGCCGTTTCCAGCCGAATTCTGACCCGACAGCGTCCCGATTCTCCATAATGCGATCCGACAGTGACTCCCCCACCCCCTACCCCAAATCATGCCCGTTCATCACGACAGCGTCCCGGTCCACAGGACACCGTCCAGACACCGTCCGGACAACACAGGACATTGTTACGATTTTGATCCGATACAGCAGAATCTGTCACGACCACGGAATTAGATTAGTCTAAGTCCGTGGTCACGACATAGTCACGATTGTAATCCGACTAGACATAATCGGCTGAGTTTCCCGAATGTTACGGGACGCACCTTACTGTCGGCAGTGCTTGGCCGACCTCTCCGGACCATTCCCGATCCGTAGGACTCTGTTACGAACGTATACGACTGCGTTCAGACAATGATAGGACATTCCAGATCATTGAGGATAGTAATCCGACTTTTCACTTTTCGTGTGGTAGGGCTGTCTGATCTCAAACGGGAGCCATAATCGGCACTGTGTGAACACCGCATTACATTGCATATTCAAACTCATAGAGAAGTATTCAAGGAAAATACTTATGTAAGTTTGTAAGAAAGTAAGAAAGATATGTTACTGCATGTAAGAAGAAATCAAACGATTATATATCACCTCTCAATCGTCCCGCTCAACAACTTTAAGCCGCAAGTTTATTACTCATATGACCAGCGTGACTTCTTCGTTCACTTGAACATATGCCGCCGGTGTATCTGTGTTGATGGCTATTATTACAGTTATTTATATATACACTCACACAAATTAAGGTATATAAGGGCTGATCATGTTGATTAACCCAGTGTATACTATTGAGTGGTATTTATGATACTGTCGGTGTATACTTCGTGATTAAAACAAAATATTTATCAATCAGTTAAGACATGTTATTTTTTTTTAAATGTCAGTGACATTTACAAGTATATACCTAGCCAAAGAAAAACACCGATATATGTCACTGTAACACGCCGATATATGTCACTGTAACACGCCGATATATGTCACTGTGACACGCCGATATATGTTACTGTAACACGCCGATATATGTCACTGTAACACGCCGATATCTGTCACTGTAACACGCCGATATATGTCACTGTAATACGCCGATATATGTTACAACACGCCGATATATGTTACTGTGACACGCCGATATATGTCACTGTAACACGCCGATATATGTCACTGTAACACGCCGATATATGTCACTGTAATACGCCGATATATGT
>NW_018408483.1:82064-89911 GCF_002113885.1 Mizuhopecten yessoensis
TTTTTTTCTATTTCAGGTGTGGGAATATAATATTAGAATAACACACATACCTCAAACAGTTCGTTTAATTCATGTTGTGTGAAATCGATGCTTAACAAAATTTCTATCGACAGCACTCGAGTGTTTACCAATGGCGAATAGACGGTACGAGTTATCGGCCTTGATATTGTATGACACCCGGTGAGGGCACTGCGAAATCGGTAACATATTTTCCCGCCACTGGGAGTCGGCGGTCCCTTTACTTTAGGTCTCTGGCGCGATCCATTAAAAACTCGAGGTTCCTGGAGTAGATGAACTTTTGAAGCGAGGGCGCATATATGTTCTATGTTATCGAATAATCCTACTGGAAAACGACCAAATAGACTTCCGGTTTAGAAAAACACAGTTAATGAGGTGTTTTAAGAATTTTTGCAATATCCGAGGTTCATGGAGCATTTGAAAAGAGGATTTTCTTAAATTTGACATAAAATCAAAGGGGCACCATAGGGGATTATGTAAAAACATCGTATTCTTCTGAAAGTGAAATGAGTCTCCATGTTTTTGTGACACTCTATCGACTTGAAAGAGGCACCAAAAGGATTCATATAAAACATTTACTGATTCAATCCTTTCAGATAAACTGAATTTGATATATATTACTGTGGGTAGAAGTACAAGAATGCTTTTTTTCACGAACGGCCACATGATTTGAAAAAATAACTTACATTAACAACATCTCACTGATCTTACATGTTATTTGTAAATTATTTAATATTTCTTTTTAGTTATTTTTTCCAGAACATGCCGTGACTTAAAGTTTGTCCCTGTTTCAAACAACGTTGTTAAATAAATGTGTAGACAATCATTTATTCTAAGTTGGTATCACATATGAACGTACGTGCTCGACCACCTCATAATTTGTATAGTCAAAATAGGAGCAAAAACGGATTTTCAGGGCGAGGCATAATGATACATGTACTTGAAGCTAATCCATGTTGTTATTTTTTTTAATTTATAAGTCAATCCGTCTGTCTTATTGTTGAATGAGATATGTTAATTTATCAGTCGTTCCAACTAACTATATTTAAAGTCAACATTTGAAAAAGAGCTGGTATTCCAGCCTAGCCTCCGAAATGATCATCTTAGACATATAAATGTAATCCTTCTCTCCGGGGCAGTCTGGTTCTCGTATTGCACCTTTCATCTGTTACATATATATAAACATTGTCCTCAGTATATTAAGAAACATCCGTCAACCCGTGATTATTCTGTCCTGATTATTTTAGAATCTCTGTATCACCAGGGACGTATAGTGTCCCTGGTATCACCACGGACTTAAATAATCTAATTCCGTGGTGTCACGTATACTAACTGTACTAGTGCAATATATATGAGATTGCAATTGTAATATTTGGTATTATTTTATTCTAAATATGCAACTTTTTTAAGATACCACACCTTTTAATTTTGTACACAAGTTTGATCACAACTTATAGGCTATATATTCACTTGTTGGAATTTTAGTTTAAAACCAATCGTGCAGTTGAATTACGTTACCCCTTCGGGGGCCCCTTGAACTTTCGCAAATTTCTTATTTTAAAACACCAATTTCTCGTTAACCACGAGGATTTTGCAGGTTAATGTTTCACAACTAACATCTTAAATGTCTTCTCACATATAAAAGATTTGTTTATAGTGTAGACGTAACAAGTACAAAATGCACATTGTTTATGCTCCTTCATCGGTAGTAGGTCCTATAGAATGTGCGAAAATGACAGCTGTCTGGCTGTATATTCTATATTTTTCCTTATATTAAGAAGTTGTGTAACTCCCGTTCCAATTATCTTTGATAAATCTCGTTCAATGTGACCAGTTGGTTAATTTTATTCTACAGAGTTGTCTTAAAATACGTCAAAATCGTAATTAAAATGAGCCTGGGAACATTTTTTTTTCTGTTGGTTGCCAAGGTCAGGGACGTATAGCCATGGTGGCTCGGGAAAACTCTGATGATCACGTGATCAAACATGCTCCGCCCCTCATTAATATTCACGAGGAAAAGTGGCCCTCATTTCTCCATATGGCGTACCGATTCAGCCGTTTCCAGCCGAATTCTGACTCGACAGAGTCCCGATTTTTTATAATGCGATCCGACAGTGACTTCCCCAACCCCCACCCCCAAATCATGCCCGTTCATTACGACAGCGTCCCGGTCCACAGGACAGCGTCCAGATATCGTCCGGACAACACAGGACATTGTTACGATTGATCCGATACAGCAGAATCTGTCACGACATAGTCACGATTGTAATCCGACTAGACAAAATCGCCTGAGTTTCCCGAATTCTTCGGGACGCACCTTACTGTCGGCAGTGCTTGGCCGACCTTCTCTGGACCTTTCCTGATCCGTAGGACTCTGTTACGAACGTATACGACTGCGTTCAGACAATGATAGGACATTCCAGATCATTAAGGGTAGTAATCGTTTCGTGTGGTAGGGCTGTCTGATCTCAAACGGGAGCCATAATCGGCACTGTGTGAAAAGGAAAATACTTAAGCAAGTTTGTAAGAAAGTAAAAAAGATATGTTACTGCATGTAAGAAGAAATTAAACGATTATATATCACCTCTCAATCGTCCCGCTCAACAACTTTAAGCCGCAAGTTTATTACTCGTATGACCAGCGTGACTTCTTCGCTCACTTGAACATATGCCGCAGGGTATATAAAAAGGTGTATCTGTGTTGATGGCTATTATTACAGTGTTTTGTTCTCCTTTCTCCCACTTTTTTTCTGATCAAAGGAATTATATAAACACTGGAAAACAATAGAGGTGTCATTATAGTCTGTTCTGGTATAGTACAGGTAGATTATTTACCTGTATTTACTTGTTCACCAATAGGAAATACTGTGTTTGTTATATGTCACTCTAAATGCAAAAGGTGGGATGCTGTGTCGGCGTACTGGATTACATCTGTTGTACCATTCTCCAAGCGGTCCTTTAGTTGGTTAAGGCGGCTGTCGATGTTACGGTAGCGTTTTGCTCTTGGTCTGAGCTGTCCTCCTGCTGCGTATTGGATGCGCGTTATCTCGTTGCTGGGCTTGTATGGTACCGCTTGTATTTCCTGGAAGACGCGGATGATGCTGTAGATGTTGGGGTGGGCGTGTTCCACTTTCTTCTTCAGTTTTCTGTGCCATCCCTCTATGTGATTGGTTGTTCTGGGTCCCTCGGTCAGAGCTGTTGATCTCGGTCAATCAGCTGTGTCACGACGTAATCTGTTAATGGAGTGGTGTCCTGTGGTACATCAGCATCGTCTATGTCCTCCAGCGCATTGAAGCAGACATCTTCTACGTGGTCTAACGGAACAAGGGGTAGCACAGCGGCACGCCGTACAAGTTGTCGGACATCGCCGTTGTTGGCGTAAGGTTGTTGAAGTCCGGTCTGCTGGACTTTTCTCCAAATACACTGTGTATATTGGAAGAAACAGCCCCTTAAGCTCACAGCTGGAAACACTGCGCGGATGGCGTTCAGGACAGCAGCCTCAAAGTCCAGGAAAACGGTAGTGGGATTGAATTGGAGGTTGAATCTTGGTCTTGAGTAGTGTAAAGAATCTTTGGTATGTTGCCTGGCTCTACCTCGGAAGTAGACTGTATACAAGTGGGTACATCTGGTCTCCAATCCTGGCGTGGACGGTGTAGATCTGCTGAAACTGAGTCGGGCACGTGTAAAACGTTCCATCACAGAAGAAAGTTGCCGGCGTCAGGTGTTAATATTCATTATTATCAACTAAAGATGTCAGTGGACCGAAGCCATATGGGGTTATCAAATAGAAACATAACTAATGATTATGTTTTAGGGGAAAATAATCTAATGAGTGATACCACGGACTTAGATAATCTAATTCCGTGGTGATACTAAGTTTTTTTAAAGTGGGAGAAAGGAGAACACACCATTACAGTTATACATGTTGATTGACCCAGTGTATACTATTGAGTGGTATTTATAATACTGTCGGTGTATACCTTGTGATTAAAACAAAATATTTATCAATCAGTTTAGACTTGTTATTTGTTAAAAATGTCAGTGACATTTACAAGTATATACCTAGCCAAAGAAACACACCGATATATGTCACTGTAACACGCCGATATATGTTATAGTAACACACCGATATATGTTACTGTAACACACCAATATATGTAACTGTAACACGCCGATATATGTTATTGTAACACACCGATATATGTTACTGTAACACACCAATATATGTCCCTGTAACACGCCGATATATGTTACTGTAACACGCCGATATATGTTACTGTAACACGCCGATATATGTTACTGTAACACACCAATATATGTAACTGTAACACGCCGATATATGTTATAGTAACACACCGATATATGTTACTGTAACACGCCAATATATGTCACTGTAACACGCCGATATATGTTACTGTAACACACCAATATATGTCACTGTAACACGCCGATATATGTTACTGTAGCACGCCGATATATGTTATAGTAACACGCCGATATATGTTACTGTAACACGCCAATATATGTCAGTGTAACACGCCGATATATTTTACTGTAACACCCCAATATATGTCACTGTAACGCGCCGATATATGTTACTGTAACACGCCGATATATGTTACTGTAACACGCCGATATATGCTACTGTAACAGGCCGATATATGGGATTATGACGCTAGAAATTCCCTTCCGTGCACAGCACGTGCGGTCAGGTTTGTTGTGAATATATCTTATATTAATATTTGACTGTTGTTCTCACAGCGTGGTAAAGAGTGGTTTCCCTTTGTACTGTAGAATGTGCCACATTATTATTTGCATTTTTCAGAGGTACCGATTTTCTACGTATTATGACTTAGTGGTGTACGGGGGGCCAGATTTAAACTAATTGTCTATCTAAAATCTAACTCTATAGGTATCTACTGCGAATTAAAAAAAGATATAATACACTTAGTATGTCATGAATATGGAGTGCGTTAGTAATCCCCCATTCCCACCCTTTCGCAAAAGGTACCCATGAATTGTTTGAAAACCTGTTATCAAAGCTCGCCAGACCGCAACGTCAGATCAGAATTGCCAAACTGCGGCCGTTGTGATGCTGAACGGACAGCTAATTTAATTTTGAGACAAATAACATATATCTGAGTCAAATACTGGATATTACCACGGACTTAGATAACACGGACTTAGATAACTAATCTAATTCGTGATATTACTCATAAGTTGGAAAGATTTTGAAGGGTGCTTTTTTAAAGTTGTGTATTTGTACCTGTGTGAATATTATATATATATATCTACTTCATGTTTATGCCTATTATCACTGTTGACATGTAATTGTAAATGTATGACGGGAGAAGGCTGTGATAAGTTGTAATAACTTGTGCCAAATACCTTGTTCAAAATTGTATTGGCAATACATATGTTTTAAATTGAGTTTAAACAAAACCAAAATCTCAGAACACGTTTTAACAAAAGCTATTATTGGAAAAAAACATCTGTGTTTAAAGCCGTTCAGTTATTGAGTGTCCATAATATTAAAGAATTGTGTATACTACGAAAATTCATCTATGAGGCAAACAAATTAAGGGTATTATAATGGAATATGATTGTCTTCATTCTCTGTACATTGTCCATGATTTGTGTATAATATGTATTGTATACTGATGGGCCAATGGCCTAAAGTTCGAATAAAACTTGAAACTTGAAGTTAAAAATGTACGGAGGTCAGTGTTCGGTCCCTTGTCACTGGCGCTATAGCTGTATACAATGATTTGGCGCTCGGCGCACAATATGAGTCGCTATCGTTTTAATATCGCATTTATGATTCCAAACAGTTGGACCAGTGTTGTTCCTTTATGAAACCTATTGAGATTTTATGCTGCTTTTTGGTGATCCTTGGAAAAGACCTTGAAGTACTGCAGAACTGGTTCGTTTTGTCAACAAACGGAATTAGATTATATCTAAGCCCATTGTCTGTATAAACGAACAGTCCCGTGTACAAGGTACATGTACATTTTTAGATGCAATCAAACGTCTACAGAATTTTATATAATTTGTTTTCAATCAGCATGTGCATTACCGTCCCCTCAAAATTGCCACTCCATAAGTACCATAACCCTGACTTTTTCTATTCCAATCTGATATTTTTAATCCATTCAACATTATCTAACAATCTTTGTTAATACATATGTAGCATGTTTTTAGTACACAGTTATCTGTGTCTTTGACCTTAGTCCAGTATTTCAATATCTTTAATTTTCTAACAATACACATAATTAATCTATCTAGTTCTCCAAAATTTGCAAGGTTATTATGGTATTTTTACCATAATAACACCTACATCTTTTTACAAAAAACAGCGATATATTCTCTCAACCCCACTGCTCTATGACAGCCCACCATCACTTGCATATCCTAGCAAACTACCAATATAAATGTTAAAAACATAGCATGATGTATCGGTACTAAAGCTGTTATGAGTGACGTGGAAAAAAAAGTTCTCACCTTTTTCTGCCGTTGAACGAATTCTAACATCGGTGTAATATAGACCTGAAATAGTCTAAATCATAGAAATCTGGCGACGACACAACGCCGAAATAGGTCCTTGTATATCTATAAGTCTCCATCTATTCAAAAGTCATTGGTTATGGATGAAATTGACCCGAAAATATGCTATTTTAACATCTAAATTATTACCTTGATTTTAATGTTACGAAACGGGTGACGACATATCGTTAAGTGGTGATCGGCGTAAACATCTATGATTTAAACATATTTTATTGTCGAAACAGACAAATGGATGAGAGACAAGTTCTAACAACCTACAAGCTCTTCTCTACGAATACAGCATATGAATTACATTTAAATCACGTGACGTACTATGTACACAGAGATAAATTTACAAGATAATAATAAGGTAGATGTATTTTTGTCTAAATCTACTTTATCACAAAAATCGCGCAATGTATCAAATAAGACACGTCTTTGAATAACAAAATTTGAACATGTAAAGAAGTAAAGATTCGCATCTTCCACATCGTCACCGCACAAACAATTTGGGGACCGACAAATTACTACTCAAAATAAATCTGACCGTAAACCACAACAACGATGCCTTATACGGCCATGTAGTACAGACAGATAGCGATTTCCAGTATGCAGATAATCAGGCACAGATGGAGGTACACGAGAAATTTTACTCTTAAAAGTCTGAAGAGAAACACCGGATTTTATGTCGTTATCTAAATTATTCCATAAATGTACAGACGACGGAACAAAATATTTTTTTGTAATTTCAAGACGACAACGGGATGCCTGATAATTGTCTGGGTTTCTTAACTCCCTGTTTAAATCGCGCCTGCTTGGTGGGATTAGGTGTTCTAAGTAAGCTGGGGCACGTTTATAGTGAATATTATAAAAAATACACAGTTTCTTCTCTTCTCTTCTCTGTTTAAGTGGTTTCCAGCCAGTTTCTAAAGACCGGATATGGCCCTAGCTGCTTCCAATTGTACTTTTTCCAAAGAGTCGGACAAATGTTCAGAGCAGCCGTCCCAAACACTAGAAGCATATTCTAGCACAGGTCGAATAAATGATTTATATAGAGTATTAAGAGTAGATTTACTTACTTTGTATTTCAGTTTTTTTTAAAGCTGTAACTTTTTGAGAAGAAGATTTTTTTTTTTTATAATATTTTTTTTGACACATTTTCATCATTACAGAATAATTACAATATTGATTTTCACACTCATTCTTCAACCAACATTTAATACAAATTTTGTAATGATTTTTTTTTAGAGAGAGAGAGAGAGAGAGAGAGAGAGAGAGAGAGAGAGA
>NW_018408483.1:90068-98133 GCF_002113885.1 Mizuhopecten yessoensis
TTTTTGGGTTTGTCAGGGATTGGGAGTGATTTCTAATAATTTATTCCATTTCTTCCAAGAATTTTCCATTTTTAAAGCAGTATCTACTCCTTTGCCTATAGAAATATATTTTTGAATTCTGTAGTGATCTATAATAGCATTTTTTAAAGCATGAATTGATAGAGTTTGTTGCAAGCATCTTGATCTATAGATATACTGTTTCATTATTAGTAGAATAAGGTTATCAGTTGTATAGTAAGTACTTTTATAGTTATGCATGCCAAAAATGAAAGTTTACTTATTAAAAGAAAATGGAATAAAAATGAGTCTAATAAAAATTCAAAGTTCTGAAAAAATGACTGTACTTTTTCACACTCCCATAGCATATGAACTATCGTTTCTATTTCTGTTTTACAAAAAAAGCAGTATGGAGTTTCTAACAATCCTATCTTAAATATATGCGAATTGGTTGTTAAAATGTGATGATTTATTCTATATTGTAACCAGTGTAACTTAGAATTTTTTGAAACTTGAAAGGGTGTTTTATATATATAACTCCATGTTTCGTCATCTAGATTAAATAGTTCATTCCACTTTATTTTACCTGTTGCTGTGATATTATTTTTGCAGAGTATTTTGTAGAAGTCCTTTGACCCTTTAATATTTTTAAAGAAAATCTCAAGATTAAGTGGAATAAAAGGATAACTAACAACATCATTACCTATTTCCTTATGCCTCAGATATTTCTTTACTGCTCTAACTATTCCTTCAAAGGTAAGGAAATTAGTTCTTAAGTTATATTTCTCCATAAATTCCTGATAATTATAAAAAGTACTTGTTTTCAGGTCTTTTATTATATCATTGATAATAATTACCCCCTTCTTATACCATTCTTTATAAAATACAGTTCTATTTTCTATTGTTAAAAATTTACTATGCCAAATAGGTGTTTTCAGTATTGTCCTATTCTCATTTATCAAATTTCCTTCCTTATCATGGAGGGTTTTCCAAGAAGATTTTATTAATTTATTAAACATCTATAATTATACTTTCATCCGTCCTGACAGGAACCGAACACACGGACGGAAATGTTATTTTAGATAACAAAGAATCCATTACCGCTTTGACTCCAACGTAAAAATGACACCATGAGTAATTAATTGACCCCCCCCCCCCTTTAAAAACAATACACGTAGTTATTCAAAAGATCACGGTTAGGTGAAAATAGTGAAATTGAAACGAATTCCAATAAGATGAAAAAGAAGAAAGAAAACCGAAAACATTTATGATATCTTCATACGAGGCATAGATAAGAGAAATATAAAAGCCCAATGGTTTAAGTTATTTTTGTTTTTGTGACTTTGAGACTATCTACGGTGGTCGGTTGGCTCAGTGGATAGCACACTCGCCTTTCACCTAGACAGCTAGTGTTCCATTCCCTGATTGAACCATACATTTTAGGAGGCACGATAGTCTAGTGGTAGGACGCCGGGCTCGTGACCAAAGGGTTACGGGTTCGAGCCACGGCACGACGCTGTGTTATATCTTTGAGCAAGATCCTTTACTTCGCTTGTTCCAGTCTACTCAGCTGTAAATGAGTACGTGGTTGGGTAGTTGAATAGATATTGGCTGGTTGCAAAACCACGGATAATAATTTGTGAACCGCTTTGAGACGAACTAGGTTGTGATAAAGCTGTATATAAGAACCTCAAATTATTATTATTATCATAATTATTATTTTTTCCTCCCACTTTGAGCCGGCCCCCTACTCGCTTCCCTCTGTGCCATTGACAAGAACGATTGAAGTAACTTTCTGCCCACTGTTTGGCATTTTACTAGCTTGAAAAGTATGAGAAATATGGAAACGATTCAGGAGCGTGCACTGAGATTCGTGGAGAGTGATTATGTCTCATATTTTAGTCAGCTTTTAAAATCTACTAATAGTACTCTTTTACACGGTAAGAGGCTTAAAGATATTGGCTGTGAAGTTTTTAAAATACTACACAAGATTTCTCCTGATTATATACTTGATTTGGTAAAACTAAAGGAACCTGCTTATGATCTCAGAAGGGACTTCACAGTCAGCATCCCATCTGTGGAACAGTCCTCCAAACGAATTGCGGAGATGTGGGTCCACACCTGGGATGGTCCCATCTGTACAGATTGATTTTTTTGGTTCTTATTTCTCGTTTTATTACTTCAGAAATATTTGTCATTTACAAGTTTTAGTTCTTAGTGGTGCTTTACTTTCTTTTGTGCTTTTTTTATGCTGTAAATTCCTAAATATTGTTTCATAAATGTATGTGTTGTTGTTTTAGATTATGCTATATTAGCATGTATTCTGTCAATTTTTAATTATGATTGTTATATATAGTCGTAAGAATAGCTCCTCTGAGCTAAAATTGCATTGTTACAAACACGACTCTAAATAAAAAAAGTCTTGTATCTTGTATCTTGTTTCATATAAATGTTGTTAAATAAATAAAATTTGCTCTTTTTATATTATCTTTAAAAACTATTATTTTCAGTTATATTACTTAACTATTATTACTTCAGCTGATAGTTCTTTCATAAAATGAATGTAGAAGGCGGTACGTTTGCGGTGGAGCGGAGCAAGGCGGATTTTTATGAGGCTTTAATTTATAACTCAAAAGAGAGAGGGGAAATTTTGAGTTTGTAAACAAATAACGATAAGTGTAATTTTCAATAGAACTTTCGATGTTCAATATCTGAAAAAAAATCTTAGCCTTATAGGCCTACTTCTCTATTTTTCACACACGTGGCAAAAATCTGCCTCATGACGTTCTGGCAATGTGACGTCATAGTTATATGACGTGATAAAGTCAGGCATTTCAAAATTGAACAACTGACTTGATGCTGGAAGGTCTATTTATAACGTTACAATGTACTGCACTTTACATGATTCATTTCTAAGGAATGTTGATCGTATATTGTTATCCAAGCTGTTGCCTACATTGTTCCTTATCGAACACACCTCCGTATTAAACTCAAATCTTGCCGCTAGAGGACTTGATCATGTGACCTAGCTTATACATGTAACAACAAAAACATGGAGAGCAGAGGATGCTGCAGTGTGTTCGGGACGTTGACTGCGTGAGGTCAGCAACTCTTTCGTAAGCATAGCATCCATGGAAACCATAGATAACGGATAAAATGGAGTCCACTAACGATACCTGTAATGATGCAGCAGAAAACAAAGAGAAACTGTCCGGTTCTCCAGAAAAAATCCGTAAGTTGCATCCATGATTTGGTTTGTTGACATTATCAATGGAGCACCGTTCGCGGTGTATTGCGGTGTGGTTTTCCTATTTATAGCTACAAAGGTGCCATATAGCTTGGCCTAGGTATACGTATGATGCACGACTGGCCAGGGATACTAAGTGTTATTTATCTGCAGGTGTATCAACTGGCCACACATGGTCAGCCTGAGCCAGTGTCAGTCTACATTCCTAGTTAGACTGAACCTGGCGTGTAAACTGCTTAGATAAAGTATAGTATCGTACACTTTAACGCACATTTCACCAGATATCGTCATACATTATATGATCCTTCTGATTATTATTTTGTCCCACTGTCACATGTTCTGTCTTTTGTATTAAAACAAGATAATGACATAGGTTTCACTTTGTTTTCAATATGAACTATACTGTACTGTACAGTATTCTGGTTGATGACAAATAATTATACCTTTGTCTTTGTATCAATATTTCAATTTCTTTTAAAGGTGTATTTTTATTAGTGTATGTACACAGACATATCGAGGTAATACTGGGTAGAGCACCAGTCAGCTAGCATTGGTTATCACCTCTTATTTGCTTTCAATTCAACATTATGTATTATTACTATTACAGTAGCCTATAGATATAGTCAACTGTATATAAATACTCTGATTATATATATAATAAAATTAACTTCTTGTATGTCTTTTTAAAAACACATAAAAACATAATGAAAAAAGTATCTAAATTATTTGATGTCTAAAAAAAAGTAAGTAAATTGGTGATTCACTGGCATAGACGGTTCCGACATATGTGTTATATATATATATATATTTATGTTTACTAAATTTTGATACACTGATGAGCCTTTCATATCCATGTTACATCATTTTCCAGTTGGATTTTATGATTTAAAAAAAATAATAATGTCGGTAATATTTTTACCAGTATAAGGTGGCAGTACCCAAATCGGATCAGTACTCAAATCGGATGACTTTTTGCAAAAATACTTATAAATCAATAAATGTGTCAGCAAATCAGTTATAACAATGATGTAATCTGAGAATAGATAGCCATGCACCATTTTTTGTCTACAGATGATTTGTTTTTAAGTTCAAATAGCACAAGAAAACGTAATACAAACTCAAATGTCAGTGTTTTGATTACGTTTTAAAAAAATGGCGTGTGCGACGACTATGGATTAAGTTTTGGACTATAACAATAAATTCATGCTATAGGAACACTTTTTGTCATATAAAATCTAAAGGTCATCATAAAATGTTTATATGGTGCCAAAAAAATATTCATTTGAAGTGAAGATACTGCAAAATTCAAGCCTTGATCCGATTTGGGTCCTGACATTCGCAAAAACTGGAGACGCTGATTGGTGACTTCAGAGCGTCCTATAAATATCTCAAGTGAGCCCCGGTGCTAATTTTGATTGTAAGAACACCCATTGATGTCCTTCTTTTTCAATGTTAGAGAGTTAACTACGTTCATTGTTCCTGCTGACAATATTTGTATATTTATCTGCTGTTATGTTATTGAGATATTACTTTTCATCTCCAAATAATAGTTATTGTTGATGTAATTAAATTCCAAAAATTTTGCTATCAACATTGTTTTGGAAGACAAAAGATATTGTCGATAGCTAAAAATCTTATATATAATTATTACCAGTAGAAATACCACATATTTATCTAGCCAAATTTCTTCAAATGGAATGAAAAAATGAAGCCAGGAAATTAATTAGAAAAAGAAAAAAAAAACAGAATCTAATGGGAAAATAATGTGACATACTTTTGGCACATACCCAGTACCAGGTAATTGTATGTTTCACATCGAAACTTCTGCAAACAACATAATATTTCTAGTCATCAAGAAGTGGTTTCTGTACGTTGCAAACTTAGATAATGCATTGAGCATATTCTAGTGCAATATGAAAAATATATTTGTTGTAATTAAAATAAGTTTATGGTGAATTTTTATGAATTTGAAAAGATACTTTTTTAATGAAACCTTTAGTTATAAATATTTGGCAATCACTGTTTGGGACCCAGTTTTCACTCAGAGATCTCTTTTTCTTGTGGAGCACAAGAACAAGAATTCTGACCATGAATGTGAATTTTCAGACATTTCAATTGTTTTGAAACCGATAACCGGCTGCAATGTGTAGCTTCCATTATACCACAGACTTAGATAACATAATTCTGTGATTATACATATATAGTTCAAGTTCAAGATATTTTATTAAGTATTTCAAGGCCAACTAGCCCATAGTACAATTTGCACAGTACATAATAACCATATTCACACAATTTTTACATCAAAAACAATTTCTGCAGAGTACCTTATAACGTACAATTTACTAATATATAGCACTGACTTCCGATTTAATAATACTAAATTTGTGATGTCACAGATATAATATAATTTGATCTTGCTTCAAAAGCTAAATATACAAATTTAGCAACATTTCTTAATTTATCTTCATTTCCAGTTATTAACATATATTTTGCTTCAACATAGTTTTCCAATGCCCACATTTGTCTTATATGTTCATATAATGGACAGTGTAATAAAAAATGATATTCATCTTCAATGAGTCTTGTACTGTTTGTATATAAACAGTAATTACATAATCTTTCTTCCCTTGGAATTTTTAGTTCACGACCTTTTTCAATAAATAATTCATGACTGGATACATGCAGTCTAGTTAGAGCAATTTTATGAGACTTATTTGTAATACAATATAAGTATCGTTCGGGTTCAATTAAAGTTTTGACATCCGAGTAAAAATTCAGTTTATTAGAGTTGTTTATTCCAAAATCCCATTCTTGCATACAAGTGTCTTTTACTCTTTGGGTAAACAGTCTCATAAAACTATTTACATCGCCAACTTCATGATATATCCATACATAATGAAATCCATATTTGTACAATAGATCTCTAATATTTGTAGCCCAAGTTACTCTTCCAACATTGTGTAAATTTACTAACATATCATAGCACCTTCGTGGATATCTAGAGGAGTCCATACTTAAAATATTAAACCAATACTTTATACACTTTTTTTATATTATTATACATATATAATGAGCAGTCTGGACAGTGTCCTGATATCTAACTACAGGATATATACAGTTGACCAGCTAACATTCGATGTTGTTCTAATGAATAACTACAGGATATACAGTAGACCAGCTAACATTCGATGTTGTCCTGATGAATAACTACAGGATGTACAGTAGACCAGTTAACATTCGATATTGTCCTGATGAATAACTACAGGATATACAGTAGACCAGCTAACATTCGATGTTGTCCTTATGAATAACTACAGGATGTACAGTAGACCAGCTAACATTTGATGTTGTCCTGATGAATAACTACAGGATGTACAGTAGACCAGTTAACATTCGATATTGTCCTGATGAATAACTACAGGATATACAGTAGACCAGCTAACATTCGATGTTGTCCTTATGAATAACTACAGGATGTACAGTAGACCAGCTAACATTCGATGTTGTCCTGATGAATAACTACAGGATGTACAGTAGACCAGCTAACATTCGATGTTGTCCTGATGAATAACTACAGGATGTACAGTAGACCAGCTAACATTCGATGTTGTCCTGATGAATAACTACAGGATGTACAGTAGACCAGCTAACATTCGATGTTGTCCTGATGAATAACTACAGGATGTACAGTAGACCAGCTAACATTCGATGTTGTCCTGATGAATAACTACAGGATGTACAGTAGACCAGCTAACATTCGATGTTGTCCTGATGAATAACTACAGGATGTACAGTAGACCAGCTAACATTCGATGTTGTCCTGATGAATAACTACAGGATGTACAGTAGACCAGCTAACATTCGATGTTGTCCTGATGAATAACTACAGGATGTACAGTAGACCAGCTAACATTCGATGTTGTCCTGATGAATAACTACAGGATGTACAGTAGACCAGCTAACATTCGATGTTGTCCTGATGAATAACTACAGGATGTACAGTAGACCAGCTAACATTCGATGTTGTCCTGATGAATAACTACAGGATGTACAGTAGACCAGCTAACATTCGATGTTGTCCTGATGAATAACTACAGGATGTACAGTAGACCAGCTAACATTCGATGTTGTCCTGATGAATAACTACAGGATGTACAGTAGACCAGCTAACATTCGATGTTGTCCTGATGAATAACTACAGGATGTACAGTAGACCAGCTAACATTCGATGTTGTCCTGATGAATAACTACAGGATGTACAGTAGACCAGCTAACATTCGATGTTGTCCTGATGAATAACTACAGGATGTACAGTAGACCAGCTAACATTCGATGTTGTCCTGATGAATAACTACAGGATGTACAGTAGACCAGCTAACATTCGATGTTGTCCTGATGAATAACTACAGGATGTACAGTAGACCAGTTAACATTCGATGTTGTCCTTATGAATAACTACAGGATGTACAGTAGACCAGCTAACATTCAATGGAGGAAAACTGAAGTTTTCTTCAAAACATAACCTGACAGGGAGAATCTTTGGATCAATTCAGAAAATCAAATCTTTTTCTAACTCAGTGATCAGTAAACAGTTTCTTGATCTGTATGCAACTATCTTAGAGAGAAAAAATATATCGCGTTCACAACATAGTGTCCGGTGTTTAAATGAAGGAATCTTTCTGGTCATAACTGACACCTATGGGAAAGAATGAACCACCTACTACTAATGGGTGGGGGATAGTTGGGGTGGGGGATAGTGTGGGGGGACTGGCTGATTGACCCACCTACTACTAATGGGTGGGGGATAGTTGGGGTGGGGGA
>NW_018408483.1:99524-119457 GCF_002113885.1 Mizuhopecten yessoensis
GGTGTTTAAATGAAGGAATCTTTCTGGTCATAACTGACACCTATGGGAAAGAATGAACCACCTACTACTAATGGGTGGGGGATAGTTGGGGTGGGGGATAGTGTGGGGGGACTGGCTGATTGACCCACCTACTACTAATGGGTGGGGGATAGTTGGGGTGGGGGATAGTGTGGGGGGACTGGCTGATTGACCCACCTCCTTCCAATGGTTCCAAGGACATGATCCCATCTTATACCTACCCGACTACCAAATAGTAGTTTACAAATGGAAACATTGCATTTGCTATATACCACTGGACAAAGTCCTACCGCAATTGTGTAGCAGCTAGGACTGGACTGGTTGATACCAGTGACGAGTTACAGCAGATAACCAAATTTGTAAGAGCATCCATCTAGAGTTTTGAGGTCTGAGGTTTGAATCTTTGTCAAGCCCCTATTGCGTTTCCCCCACTCCCAATATTATTAGTATTCCACAGGTGTTTGACACAGATCTATGTGTGGCATACATACTAAAGTTTACACACAACATTTATTATCCTTCTGGATTGATTAAGGACTCCTACTGGATAATATAATTTACACAAACATTATTTGGGTACCGAAGTACATGTATAACATACACAGAAAGTTAAGTGCAATTTTCAGGACAAAGAACTGATGTGCATGTTATCAAATTATTAATGTTTTCACTGCTATACGTCCAAAATGGCTTTGTTGTAATACATGTACAAGAACCATTGTATGTGATCACCATTATTGTCATTGTGTGATAACCACCTCATCCTGTGACAAATAGGTGGTGTGACCAAATAACACCCGCTTAGAAGTTAGATATTGTTTTAGTATAATTTTATATACATATGTATGAATGACTCGAAAGTTTTGCTGGACATCAAATAAGTTATCCTGTTACAAATATATTTCAATGCTCTGCCACAAGGTGCTGGACATGTGGTGTTACCCTTGTCAATATGTCAGGCCGAGGTGGTGCTGGACATATGGTGTTACCCTTGTCCATACATCAGTCCAGGGTGCTAGACATATGGTGTTACCCTTGTCCATACGTTGGTCCAGGGTGCTAGACATATGGTGTTACCCTTGTCCATACGTCAGTCTGAGGTAATGCTGGAAATTTGGTGTTACCCTTGTCCATACGTCAGGCTGAGGTGGTCCTGGAAATTTGGTGTTACCCTTGTCCATATTTAAGGCCACGGTGGTGCTGGACAAATGGTGTTACCCTTGTCCATACATCAGGCAGAGGTGGTGCTGGACATATGGTGTTACCCTTGTCCATACTTCAGGCCAAGGTGGTGCTGGACATATAGCGTTACCCTTGTCCATACTTCAGGCTGAGGTGGTGCTGGACATATGGTGTAACCCTTGTCCATACGTCGGACCGAGGTGGTGCTGGACATATGGTGTAACCTTTGTCCATACGTCGGGCCGAGGTGGTGCTGGACATATGGTGTCACCCTTGTCCAAGGTTACATCAGGCTATGGCGGTGCTGGACATATGGTGTTACCCTTGTCCATATATCAGGCCGAGGTGGTGCTGGACAAATGGTGTTACCCTTGTCCATACATCAGTCCAGGGTGCTAGACATATGGTGTTACCCTTGTCCATACGTCAGTCTGAGGTAATGCTGGAAATTTGGTGTTACCCTTGTCCATATGTCAGGCCACGGTGGTGCTGGACATATGGTGTAACCCTTGTCCATACATCAGGCCGAGGTGGTGCTGGACATATGGTGTTACCCTTGTTCATACATCAGGCCGAGGTGGTGCTGGATATGTGGTGTTACCCTTGTCCATATGTCAGGCCAAGGTGGTGCTGGACAAATGGTGTTACCCTTGTTCATACATCAGGCCGAGTTGGTGCTGGATATGTGGTGTTACCCTTGTCCATACGTCAGGCTGAGTCGGTGCTGGACATATGGTGTTACCCTTCTCAATATATCAGGCAGAGGTGGTGCTGGACATATGGTGTTACCCTTAGCAGTATGTCAGGCTGAGGAGGTACCGGTGGTGTCCACACATCAGGCTAGTGAAGGTTTTGCCTTTTAGGTAAGTTATTGACTAAGTACTGCAGATAAGTCTTGCAATTTCACATGTAGCCTGAGTGAGGCATTTGTGCTGGTGTCTTACAGACCCATTTCCACTTTGCTTTTAAATTCAAGCCTAACTCTCCAAATGGTAAATCTTGTGAAATATTCAATTTATTTTCCAACCATTATTTCAGCTTAATGAATATCTTACTCATACATGTATTAACCAGTAGATCATGTTGTACATATAATTTAATCCTGATGCAATAAAGAAAGGGTTGATCATGTGATTATTGAGTGCTGAAGGTAGCACGTCCGTGAACATGTGTTTCACCTCGATCAATGTCATTGTTCCAGCTGTCCTTAGGGGATGCAAACCAACCATACTGTTCCTGCTGAGAAAACAGATCATATGAAACTTGTTGTGAGATATGCAGTTTTCTTGTAACAATGAATGTTAAGATACCCTAAGAGACAATAGTGACATTCCTATGAAAAGTTGTTGAAAAGTCATTGTCCACCCTTTCGCAGTTAGCCAGCAGAATTCAATTAAAGTTTCACATAATGGTTATGTCACTATGTAGAGATGATTTGATGAAAATCAAAGCATTCCGATAAACTGGGGATTTTTTTAAATACCGAAAAATTGATTTGTTGTCAAATTCAACACTTTCACATATTTTGAGCGTGTGGCATTGTTCAAAACTATTGCAACAATAAAATAATGAAAAGAAACATGGCTAATCAACCCTACAAATATTTTATTTATCATAAAATATTTATAACATGCTACAAAAAGCGTTTTTTAATGAACCATGAAGCCTAGAGTTGTGATATTTTATCTGTGGGTTGGTGATGAAGGGCTATTAGATTTATTCAAATAAATGACCTTGACCCTCTGTCAAGGTCAGTGGTTAAATGAGTTGAAATCTTTTAATCGTGCAGTTATCTACATAGGGCTAGTGAAAGTATTTCCTGGCTAGTGACAGTATTCCAGGGCTAGTGAAGGTATTCCACAGCTAGTGAAAGTATTCCAGGGCTAGTGATGATATTCCAGGGCTAGCAAAGGTATTCCACAGCTAGTGAAAGTACTCCAGGGCTAGTGAAGGTATTCCACAGCTAGTGACAGTATTCCAGGGCTAGTGAAGGTATTCCAAGGCTAGTGACAGTATTCCAGGGCTAGTGATGATGTTCCAGGGCTAGTGACAGTATTCCAGGGCTAGTGAAGGTATTCCAAGGCTAGTGACAGTATTCCAGGGCTAGTGAAAATATTCCAGAAAATTACATTGAACCAAATTCTAGGTCAATGGTGTCAAAGTTGGGATATAGAGCTATAGAGTTTATTTATTAAGTGACCTTGAACCATATATTCAAAATAAAAAGAAAACTGACATTGAATGTGTTAACAAAATAAAAGAATTATCAAAATTAATAATCCTGGGGTCATAATTAATAGCATGCTAGATGGTCCAATGTTGTCGGGAATACCCAAGTAAATGAGTCATAGCTTCTACAGCTGTAATGGATTTAAAATTTCAAAGGTGTTTAATGACTTCTCAAGCTTTTCAGCTTTAGTACATTTTGCCAATACATTTAACTTCTAAGTAAAAGAGAGAATGTTACAGGCCCCTTGAGGCTTTTGTTAATGTAAGGTAATGTCAATATTATAGCCCAACTCTGTAACAAAGATATGGGGTGAAGGTACACTGGAGACGTTGACTCTCCATTTGTGTGTCTGCTTGTATGTCTGCCTGTGGGTACTTTCTCTGTATTGCTCCTGCTTTACTAATTTCAATGAAACTTCTTACACATGATCAGTTCATCATCAACAGCTGTGCATTTCATTTTTCATTGCAAATAATAGTCTATTTCAACCAAAACTGAGGCTATTACAGGTCTAAAAGTAAGGCGATGCCAGGGTATAATATTTGTATCAACCAAACTTATATAGTCCTAAGGAGGTATTGGGGTATCAGTCTGCTGTTCTAGTTATTATCCAACATTAGAAGAATATTTACAGAAGCTATTTTATTCACAGGTGTCTGTAATTGTAAAGTATAAGAACATACATGTTGTGTTATATATGTATAGCTAGATCAGTGGATACGCCAGGCTGATGTGATGTTTCTCAGGGAGAAACTGCATGTGTTCATTCGATCAGATAAAAATATTTACAAGCTTTTTTCATGTTCTATATTTTTTGGAAGATTTGTATAATAAAATACACACACAGAATAATCTAGTGGAGAACTAATAGGCAAAAAGGAGGAGAGATTTTGAAACTGTACATGAAACATTTAGATGAAGCAAATATCGCTGCCTGTCACTTGAATTTATACTCAGCAAGTGGCCTACGTGTACCAGTGCTTATCACTAACAACAGAAGCCTATTTTGATAAATAGAAACTGTGTGGTATTTTAGGGAAGCGAATCACCTATCATATAGAATGTTGTGATGCTGTTTGACTGGAGACCAGAGTTTCCACACACACTGATCCGCGGAGTAGATTTACACTGATTGATGCACAGTAAACCTCTAGAAAAAATTCTTACCAAATACCATGGCAAAGCAACTGGTGATACTCTTTGAATTTCATTTTCAATATGCATTAATGATGTGCAGAAAAAAAAGAAAACTCAAAGAGGCACAGGTAATGGTAAATCAATATTTCTGATCATTCATCTATGTCCCTCAGACACTTGATCACACGTATCTGACTATAATCTACTTGTAGAGCTCGCACGCTCCTGCCCACTGTCTCCATCAGTATATGACAATATATATAGTGTAGATATAACAGTACCTGGGTATGTTTCACAGCTGTGACAGTAGTAATGAACTAGACGTACATGTTTATAACATTTTCATGTTACCTAGGCCTGTATCCCACTCATCTAATTATTACCCACTTAATTGATTCAGGGTAAAATACATCCAAGTATCAGGAAATGTGGAATAAATGTTCCTACAAAAACAAGTGTACAGAATCTTTCTTCAGAAATTCTTTCACATTCTATGAAGGGTATAATAAACATACTGGTGAATACTGCTATTGAGATTAAAACAATCTTCCACTGCATTTGAAAATGAAAAGCTATACAATAAGTTATTCATAATTATTTCATGAATAAACATTTAAAAATGTTTTTATCAGTCCTGTTTACTTTTAGTGTGTTACATTTACGAAACATAGCTCTTCCAATCCTGAAAAATATGTACCCTCTTAGAAAACGGCAAATAGCTAAATATGGCTAATACATACAATGTACTTTCTAACCTTTTGAAATTTCCATGATATATCATACCTGGTACATACAAAATATATGTACATGTACATGTATATAATCATATCTACACACTTATCTATTAATTAGATTGTTTGAAAACAGATTTGGCACTGGATGTGTCCATTACTGTTAGAGAAACAATTAACCATGTAAATCTGGCTGAAATATGGCAACATACTTAAATCAGGAAACAGGTAAGTTTAAATATGGAAACAGGAAATATATAAGTTTAAATATGGAATCATATTTATTCACAGGTTATTTCTAATATATATCAACCACGATTCCCATGGTACACTGAAAGCTTAATTGCACAGTTGTGTGTATGCTATTATTGCAGTTTTCATTGTGTACACTCTCGTGTATTGTTGTGCGATCCAACAACTGTACCCAGGTATATATATACACTATATTCACAGATGACTGATGTCCCCTTTAAAAACAATTAACTTATGTTTGAGTTTTTACTATTAAAATCATTTTAAAATATTTTGATACAACTTCACAATGGTCTGTAAAGCATGTTTTGACAGATTATATATGATTTCATTGCTCTGGTAATATAAATGCCACCTTGTTATCAATTACCTGGGCCCAATAATTCATAAAACCATTCTCATGCTCAAGCATGGATTTTGTGCTCAAACCATCTATTTTGTAACTCACTTAAATCATGTCAAACAATCAAAAAAATAAATGTAAGCATTGAAAACAGTATTTGGCTTTAAGTCATTTCAAATGTTTTCCAAATCATTGACAAAATAAGATTTTATTATTAATTTATTAACAGAATGTTGAGAAATTAAGCTTGAGTACAAAATCCATGCTTGAGCATGAGAACGATGAAATTAATACAGGCCCAGAGGACAAAACTAACAATCACCAAATAGTGCTTCAGAAATTTGTCTACTGTGTCTCCTGACATACTCAGTTTGATTAACCCAGTGATGACAGACACCTACCACTGTGTCACATGTGTCTCCTGACATACTCAGTTTGATTAACCCAGTGATGACAGACACCTACCACTGTGTCACATGTGTCTCCTGACATACTCAGTTTGATTAACCCAGTGATGACAGATACCTACCACTGTGTCACATGTGTCTCCTGACATACTCAGTTTGATTAACCCAGTGATGACAGATACCTACCACTGTGTCACATGTGTCTCCTGACATACTCAGTTTGATAACACAGTGATGACAGATACCTACCACTGTGTCACGTGTGTCTCCTGACATACTCAGTTTGATAACACAGTGATGACAGATACCTACCACTGTGTCACGTGTGTCTCCTGACATACCCAGTTTGATAACACAGTGATGACAGATACCTTCCTCGCTCTGTGTCACATGTGTCTCATGAAACACTCAGTTTGATCAATACATAAAAAAAAATATCAACTGATGCGACATGTTGTGCAACTTAACTTGTAACACAATTTTGTGATAGAATGATATAAAGAGTGAGTTAAACAAGTGATATAGCTTTTATAATATGAAACTCTAATAGTTTTCATATTGACTAGTTCTTCTATTGAACACAAACTGTTTTCTTAGAAATGCACCAAGAAATATCTAAATCTAAAATAGAATGGAGCTACTCTACTATAGGGATGCTTGGCATCAATACATTTCCTTTTCTTGATAGTCTGTTAATTTGTGTTTTAGTTTCCTTCAAGTTTCATGAGTAGTCCTCTGAGGCTAGCATCATATCTGTGAGATAATATGTAGCATTGTAAATGTCAAAACACCAGAAAACCAGTCACAACAGGGGATTCATACCACAGCTAGTTTTGTACATGTTTGTGTCTATACAGGAAACATCAGTCACAACAGGGGATACACACCATAGGGAGTGATGGCTGTGTTTACACAGGAAACACNACATTAGTCACACAAGGGGATACACACCACAGGTAGTGATGTCTGTGTTTATACAGGAAACATTAGTCACACAAGGGGATACACNATCAGTCACAACAGGGGATACACACCACAGGGAATGATGTCTGTGTATATACAAGAACATCAGTCACAACAGGGGATACACACCACAGGGAATGATGTCTGTGTATATACAGGAAATATCAGTCACAACAGGGGATACACACCACAGGGAATGATGTCTGTGTATATACAGGAACATCAGTCACAACAGGGGATACACACCACAGGGAATGATGTCTGTGTATATACAGGAAACATTAGTCACACAAGGGGATACACACCACAGGGAGTGATGTCTGTGTCTTTACAGGAAATATCAGTCACAACAGGGGATACACACCACAGGGAGTGATGTCTGTGTCTATACAGGAAACACCAGTCACAACAGGGGATACACACCACAGGGAATGATGTCTGTGTATATACAGGAAACATCAGTCACATTAGGGGATACACACCACAGGGAGTGATGTCTGTGTCTTTACAGGAAATATCAGTCACAACAGGGGACACACCACAGGGAGTGCTTTTGTGTTTAAATTAGAAACATTTGTCAAAAGAGGGGAACATCAATTAAAACCAAGGGAAGACTTATGCTAGTCTTAGGAACCTACAGAGACATGCGTGTGTAGCGCATGGTCTCATACAAACCTGGTACAAATGTAAACTCTGCAAACGAACCTATGGGAGGGAGGAAACTTATAAAAAACACCTGAAGGACAAACACCTGGGATACCTCGTGGAACCGGAGATGTTTGAAGATCATACTAGAGAACAGGCAACCAAACCCGATAATAAACACCCAAAATACAGTTAGATCAGGTGAAATTTAGGATCAAACCAGGACAAGGGATGAGCACAGTAGGACCAACATGCAAACAGTTCAGGTCGGTACTGGATGAAACTCTAGAGGCGGTCAAGGCGGATCTAGAACTATCGGACAGTGAAGACACGGCATCCACACCTAACACCACAGAGGGAGACAACGCAATCGTAGACTACAGGACTTTGGGATATGAGTCACTATCTACATCCACTGTTTGTCAGGATGAACTTGAACATTATAATATATGTTAATAATATTTAGGGATAAAAGAAACTTGCACTTATGTCAAACTATATACACACATATATATATATATATATAGATTTAAAAATAGTCAGTGAATTGTGTGTACCTAAATAGTGTTTCAGAAACTGATACTATAGACTAGATAATGCTCATTTACTAATAGTAACCGCGATGGAACTTTCTAGAACGTTATAAATAGATAATATCATGTGACTTTACCTGTATTACGTCACAATCTACAATATAAATGTGCCCAGATATTTAGTACTTCAGGGGACATATTTTGTTATTAAATCGTCCTGAAGAAGCCCACTGTTCAGGCGAATCCGGTAGACATACCTAATAAAGAAGATTCAACTTATCCTGAGCTTGTTGCGATTGACACCTATTCTTAATAAAAACCAAGGATTCATACCACAGCTGGTGTTGTCTACACAGGAGATATTGACCACAACAAGGGGTACACACCAAATCTAGCATTGTTTCTGTCTACATTCGAACATGGCTTTACTGGGGATGATCGAGGCATTTAATAATATTACCCTGAGTTTGAGATGTCTTACTTCCAAAGTGGGGAAAGGTTATTTATGTCCCCCCTCAAAAAATTGTTTGTCTGTGGCATACTTTCTATACTATTTCACCTGGAGTAATGAGATTTTGTATGCAAGTGGCTGGCAGATTTGGAGTAAAAGAAGTACCGGTATGTCACAGTGACCTATATCCTGAGATAGGTGTACAGCTTGGTAAGTAAAGAAATGATTACCAGAGCGGGACTAGGGATTGCTTTGTATATGTAATGTTGTTGTTACAGGGTCAATGGATGGTTGATGTGACATCATACGATTGTTATGAATGGTGAACCTCATCATCTCAACCATTAGGCGAGAAAATAATATCTCGGTACACCAGTGGTGTTGTCTCTGTATACACATAGAGAGTCCAAAGTATTTAGGTTCACACGATAAAATAGGGAAGAGAATATTTGAAGAGAGGATAGTATCGTTGTCTAAGCTGTTGATTAAGTTATTGATCGTGAGGCCTAGGGGAGTTAAAGCTGATAAATCACGTGTGTGAGATTTGAATGACATAGTGATGACTGATGATATTTCAGATTGATTTTGTATAAAGGCTGTGAAGTCACGGAAACTCTGATGTAAATTGGTTGTAAGATTTGGGAACAAATAAGCTGATTATGCCTAATAGTCAGATAGTTCTGTACTACACTAGTGTCTCAATGGTCAATACAACATTGGTGTCTCAATGGTCAATACAACATCAGTGTCTCAATGGTCAATACAACATTAGTGTCTCAATGGTCAATACAACATTAATGTCTCAATGGTCAATACAACAACAGTGTCTCAATGGTCAATACAACAGCAGTGTCTCAATGGTCAATACAACATTAGTGGCTTGATGGTCAATACAACATTAGTGTCTCATTGGTCAATACAACATTAGTGTCTTGTTGGTCAATACAACATCAGTGTCTCAATGGTCAATACAACATCAGTGTCTCTATGATCAATACAACATTAGTGTCTCGTTGGTCAATACAACATTAGTGTCTCATTGGTCAATACAACATCAGTGTCTCAATGGTCAATACAACATTAGTGTCTCGTTGGTCAATACAACATTAGTGTCTTGATGGTCACAGATCATTAGTATCTCATTGGGTGTAACACAACATTGCTGCAACATTAGTTTACAACATTTGTTTGTCCTGGGCTCAAATAACAGATTGGTTTTATGGAAAGGCTCTGACGTCATGTCAACTTTGATGTTAATTGCTTGGAAGATTTGGGCATACATGAGCTCATTATTATTCTTTGTCAGGTAGTTTTGTACTACACTGGTATGTACTACAACAATGTTTTCTCACTAGAGTGGTCACACACACAATGGTGTCTCACTAGAGTGGTCACACACAACAATGGTGTCTCACTAGGGTGGTCACACACAACAATGGTGTCTCACTAGTGTCGTCACATAGAACAATGGAATCTCACTAGTCACATGTAACAATGGTGTCTCACTAGGGTGGTCACACACAACAATGGTGTCTCACTAGGGTGGTCTCATAGAACAATGGAATCTCACTAGAGTGGTCACACACAACAATGGTGTCTCACTAGTGTCGTCACATAGAACAATGGAATCTCACTAGTCACATGTAACAATGGTGTCTCACTAGGGTGGTCACACACAACAATGGTGTCTCACTAGGGTGGTCTCATAGAACAATGGAATCTCACTAGAGTGGTAACATAGAACAATGGAATCTTACTAGAGTGGTCACACCAAACAATGGTGTCTCACTAGGGTGGTCACATAGAACAATGGAATCTCACTAGTCACATGGAACAATGGTGTCTCACTAGGGTGGTCACACACAACAATGGTGTCTCACTAGGGTGGTCACATAGAACAATGGAATCTCACTAGAGTGGTCACACAAAAAAATGGTGTCTCACTAGAGTGGTCACACAAAACAATGGTGTCTCACTAGGGTGGTCACATAGAACAATGGAATCTCACTAGAGTGGTCACATAGAACAATGGAATCTCACTAGAGTGGTAACACAAAACAATGGTGTCTCACTAGTGTGGTCACACAAAACAATGGTGTCTCACTAGTGTGGTCACACAGAACAATGGTGTCTCACTAGTCACGGAACAATGGTGTCTCACTAGAGTGGTCACACAAAACAATGTTGTCTCACTAGAGAAGTCACATAGAACAATGGAATCTCACTAGAGTGGTCACACACAACAATGGTGTCTCACTAGAGTGGTAACACAATGGTGTCTCACTAGAGTGGTTACACAATGGTGTCTCACTAGAGTGGTCACACACACAATGGTGTCTCACTAGTGTGGTCACACAGAAAAATGGTGTCTCACTAGTCACACGGAAAAATGGTGTCTCACTAGAGTGGTCACACAATGGGGTCTCACTAGAGTGGTCACATGCAACAATGATGTCTAACTAGTCACACACAATAATGGTGTCTCACTAGAGTGGTCACTCAAAACAATGTTGTCTCACTAGAGTGGTCACATAGAACAATGGTGTCTCACTAGTCACGGAACAATGGTGTCTCACTAGAGAGGTCACATGCAACAATGGTTCTCACTAGTCACACAGAACAATGGTGCCTCACTAGTCACACAGAACAATGGTGGCTCACTAGTCACACAGAACAATGGTGCCTCACTAGTCACACAGAACAATGGTGCCTCACTAGTCACACAGAACAATGGTGCCTCACTAGTCACACAGAACAATGGTGGCTCACTAGTCACACAGAACAATGGTGGCTCACTAGTCACACAGAACAATGGTGTCTCACTAGAGTGGTCACACAATGGTGTCTCACTAGAGTGGTCACATGCAACAATGATGTCTCACTAGTCACACACAATAATGGTGTCTCACTAGAGTGGTCACATGCAACAATGGTTCTCACTAGTCACACAGAACAATGGTGTCTCACTAGAGTGGTCACACACAACAATGATGTCTCACTAGAGTGGTCACACAGAACAATGGTGTCTTGCTAGAGTGGTCACAGAGAACAATGGTGTCTCACTAGAGTGGTCACACAGAACAATGGTGTCTCACTAGAGTGGTCACACACAACAATGGTGTCTCACTAGAGTGGTCACACACAACAATGGTGTCTCACTAGAGTGGTCACACACAACAATGGTGTCTCACTAGAATGGTGACACAGAACAATGGTGTCTCACTAGAGTGGTTACACAGAACAATGGTGTCTCACTAGAGTGGTCACACAGAACAATGGTGTCTCACTAGTGAGACACCATTGTTCAGTGTGACCACTCTAGTGAGTCACCATTGTTGTGTGTGTCTCACAAGAGTGGTAACACACAACAATGGTGTTTCACTAGAGTGGTCACACAACAATGGTGTCTAACTAGAATGGTGACACAGAACCATGGTGTCTCACTAGAGCGGTCACATAGAACAATGGTGTCTCAGAAGAGTGGTCACACACAATAATGGGGTCTCACTAGAGTGGTCCCACAGAACAATGGTGTCTAACTAGAGTGGTTACACACAACAATGGTGTATCCCTAGAGTGGTCACACACAGCAATGGTGTCTCACTAGAATGGTTACACAGAACAATGGTGTATCACTAGAGTGGTCACACACAACAATGGTGTCTCACCAGTCACACACAATAATGGTGTCTCACTAGAGTAGTCACACACAACAATGGTGTCTCACTAGAGTGGTCACACACAACAATGGTGTCTCACTAGAGTGGTCACACACAACAATGGTGTCTCACTAGAGTGGTCACACACAACAATGGTGTATCACTAGAGTGGTCACACAGAACAATGGTGTCTCACCAGTCACACACAACAATGGTGTCTCACTAGAGTGGTCACACACAACAATGGTGTCTCACTAGAGTGGTCACACACAACAATGGTGTATCACTAGAGTGGTCACACAGAACAATGGTGTCTCACCAGTCACACACAACAATGGTGTCTCACTAGAGTGGTCACACACAACAATGGTGTCTCACTAGAGTGGTCACACACAACAATGGTGTATCACTAGAGTGGTCACACAGAACAATGGTGTCTCACCAGTCACACACAACAATGGTGTCTCACTAGAGTGGTCACACACAACAATGGTGTCTCACTAGAGTGGTCACACACAACAATGTTGTCTCACTAGAGTGGTCACACAGAACAATGGTGTATCACTAGTGTGGTCACACACAACAATGGTGTATCACTTGAGTGGTCACACAGAACAATGGTGTCTCACCAGTCACACACAACAATGGTGTCTCACTAGAGTGGTCACACACAACAATGGTGTCTCACTAGAGTGGTCACACACAACAATGGTGTATCACTAGAGTGGTCACACAGAACAATGGTGTCTCACCAGTCACACACAACAATGGTGTCTCACTAGAGTGGTCACACACAACAATGGTGTCTCACTAGAGTGGTCACACACAACAATGGTGTATCACTAGAGTGGTCACACAGAACAATGGTGTCTCACCAGTCACACACAACAATGGTGTCTCACTAGAGTGGTCACACACAACAATGGTGTCTCACTAGAGTGGTCACACACAACAATGGTGTATCACTAGAGTGGTCACACAGAACAATGGTGTCTCACCAGTCACACACAACAATGGTGTCTCACTAGAGTGGTCACACACAACAATGTTGTCTCACTAGAGTGGTCACACACAACAATGGTGTCTCACTAGTGTGGTCACACACAACAATGGTGTATCACTTGAGTGGTCACACAGAACAATGGTGTCTCACTAGTCACACAGAACAATGGTGTCTCACTAGTCACACACAACAATGGTGTCTCACTAGAGTGGTCACACACAACAATGTTGTCTCACTAGAGTGGTCACATAGAACAATGGTGTCTCACTAGTCACACAGAACAATGGTGTCTCACTAGTCACACAGAACAATGATGTCTCACTAGAGTGGTCACACACACAATGGGGTCTCACTAGAGTGGTCACACAGAACAATGGGGTATCACTAGAGTGGTCACACAGAACAATGGGGTATCACTAGAGTGGTCACACAGAACAATGGTGGCTCACTAGTGTGGTCACACAAAACAATGGTTTCTCACTAGTCACACAAAACAATGGTGTCTCACTAGAGTGGTCACACAGAACAATGGTGTCTCACTAGTGTGGTCACACAAAACAATGGTTTCTCACTAGTCACACACAACAATGGTGTCTCACTAGAGTGGTCACACAACAATGGTGTCTCACTAGAATGGTCACATGCAACAATGATGTCTGCAAATAATTTCAGTTAAGTTTCAGTAGAGCTATTGTTAATCGGCAATCACAGAAAGAGTGTTAGCTAATTACTACAATGTAATTTGTAATAACTGTGGTGTTAAGAAGTGGCAATAATTTTCAATGAAGCATGGCGATCCTACCTGGCCTATTGTCCGGGATCAGACCGCGGCAGTGGATATGCCTTCCGGTCAACTTATTGTAAAAACATTACCTGTACCCAGCTCGTTTTTGTAGCAGTCATGACCACAAATGACCTATTTAAATAATTTTAGAGTAGGTAAAAATCGTTTCGCCAAAAAATATCGCCAAACTGAAACTGCCCAAATATACCCAAGCTGCCAAGATGAGCCCTTCTCACTGATCGTAATTATGGTCATAAGAGGTATCTAATTACACTTTCATCAGCGATAACTACACATCAAATTACTTATTAATTGATGTTTTTGTAAGCAAGAAAATGTTTTATGTAAAATATTGCTAAAATGAATTGATGTATGCCGATATGCGCACACGTGTGTGTTATGTGTGAACAGATATTTCAAAGAAAACAAACAACAAAAGACACATTTTACACAGTTTCCTCTTGGTTTATAATATCGTTGTACCTGTAAACAATACTTATGAACTCACTGATAAAATCCTAAGAATCCCAAGCGATTTGTCTTTCATTTTCAGAGATCGATTTTCAGAGCATGAACATCGTTTTTTTTCCATATTTTGTTTGGTGCGCAAAATATTCGAGTAGAAGCTTTTTTCTGATTTTCAGCCTCAAAAAATACTTGCGCAAATTACATAGGTGCGCAAATTACAAGGGTTTTTACGGTAGGTTGTATTTACATAAATAAAAGTTGTCACCCATCACCCTTCTTGGGGGCAAAGCCCAATTTTGAGATGGAAGTAAATCTTTTAAAAACTTGTGATTAACTTAATGATTATGGTCTGAAGCATTACTATGCCAACAGCCTTTGGGGCGGTGATGATATCTCAAGTGTTAAAGATGGTGAGGGAGGGGAGGAGGGGAACTTTGATGGACTTCTCCTTGAGTACAAATAAAAGGATTTTAAACTTATATGGCCACTAGGTCAAACAAGACTCAGTGATATATAAGCAATGAGAGCTGCCTGCCTGTGAAAAAAAAGAGCAGGGCCCAATATAAGTGTTGGGGACATAAATGCTAATCTTCAAAAGAATTCTCTTTCAATACCAAGCAGTCCTCACCTCATGTTAGCTGAAAATTTCAGCTCCTTAAGTTGTCAGATTACAAAAATACACAACTTGAGTTGGGATCTAGGAAAGATGGTGCTGGTATGAAAAGTTGATGGCTGACTGTGTATGATTGAGTTGGGTTGTAGTGAAGAGAGTGGTGATATAAATGTTGATATCATACAGAAATGAAGCAACATTTGGCAGACGTGAAGCTATCTGTTTCACCTTCAATGTACTTGAGAAGTTTTATGTAATTTAGTTGTGTACTTCAGATCTCGGTCATAAACAATTTTTTTTTTTGCTGTACTAGAAGAAAGTTTTTTAATCATTCACTTTTATTTATGGTTTTATCATATCATCGACCGTAGCAGTGTGCTAACCTGAGTTTCTGCAATAAAACCTTCTAATATTGCCACCATTTGTCTAGACACAGAATAATACAATAATGGTGTTTCACAATATATATCTTAGTCATTATAAGGCTAAAAAGCCTAAAAATGAAGAATTGGAATCATAAATCACTTATCCAGGAGTTATTTTACTCAGAGGATAATGATAATTATAAAAATGAAAATAATTTGGTGTTTGCAGCTTTCCATTTCTCACAAAATTAGTTATGACTTTATCACTAGATTTCTGTGTACCTGTGCTTTATTAGCTCAGTTGGTCGAAAGGGCCAAGTCAGCTTATATGGTGGGTGCCATCTATTGTTAGTCCGGCATATAATTTTTTCTTTAAAAGATGACTGGTCCAGAATGTTAAACATATTATTATTTATTAAATATGATTATTAGCTTTTATTGTTGGTGTTTTGATTTGCTGTTATTAAAAGAGTATGAATTACTTTCTATTTGGTGTTATGAACCAGTTAAGAACTATGACATTTGATTGTCTCCCCTTTAGAGACAAATCATACAACATTTTCATATTTGTTTAAAAAATGTCAGCTTCATTAATTCTTTTACCTATATAGTATGGCACTTTGAGCAAAATTGGATTGGTCATACTCAATCACACTGCCCCACTTGCTATGGATGTAGTCCTATGCATTATTGAATTTGATATACAGTTTGGTGTGGCAACCATATTGGCATGTCCTTAACTTGGAGCCTGTGTGTGTGTATTAAATGCCCGCCTACAGCCGTGTAATACATGTAGGTCTATTGTGTTGTTAACATATCCTTATATGTAACATATGTCTGCCCATTTCTGTCTACTTCTTTGTGTTATATCTAACTGTTAGTTTATGAAAAGCCCATGAATAATGTCTATGATCTGAGTGGGTATATTTTCCACTTTGCTTCCACAATATCTTAACCTAAAAGTTCATAACTTATTAGGAAAATCTGGGGATACCACTTTATCTTCACTACTACATTATTTTGAAGCCTTATAAACTTGCACTCTTTCAAGTTGAAAATCCCACGCAATTATTTCCAAACAGGTTCCTTAGGTACGTAACACCTGTAAACATTTTTTCTGGACCCAAACAGAATATTTGTTAAGATAATTTTTTTATGTCGGTATATCTTATTAATTTCATAATTGTTTATGTTCTCTAAGCGTTATATTTTTTTTAGTTTTTATTGATTTGTGAAAGTTAATAAGTAATCAGGCTGTTCATTTATTCATGCATCAAACTTCATTTTGTATCTTATATAAAAAGGGGAGATAATTCACAAAAAAGTATCCATATACATAATATGTAGAGTATGATGGGCATTTTGAGCATGAGAATATGAATCGGAGACTAAATCACTAGAATCATCCCTTTGGTTTTGATACTAGGGCACTAGACACTTGTGCTGTACTATAAGACTTTGGCATTGACAGGGGGACATCAAAACTGTCACGAGATGGGGCACTGACAGGGGGACATCAAAACTGTCACGAGATGGGGCACTGACAGGGGGACATCGAAACTGTCACGAGATGGGGCACTGACAGGGGGACATCGAAACTGTCACGAGATGGGGCACTGACAGGGGGACATCGAAACTGTCACGAGATGGGGCACTGACAGGGGGACATCGAAACTGTCACGAGATGGGGCACTGACAGGGGGACATCGAAACTGTCACGAGATGGGGCACTGACAGGGGGACATCGAAACTGTCACGAGATGGGGCACTGACAGGGGGACATCGAAACTGTCACGAGATGGGGCACTGACAGGGGGACATCGAAACTGTCACGAGATGGGGCACTGACAGGGGGACATCGAAACTGTCACGAGATGGGGCACTGACAGGGGGACATCGAAACTGTCACGAGATGGGGCACTGACAGGGGGACATCGAAACTGTCACGAGATGGGGCACTGACAGGGGGACATCGAAACTGTCACGAGATGGGGCACTGACAGGGGGACATCGAAACTGTCACGAGATGGGGCACTGACAGGGGGACATCGAAACTGTCACGAGATGGGGCACTGACAGGGGGACATCGAAACTGTCACGAGATGGGGCACTGACAGGGGGACATCGAAACTGTCACGAGATGGGGCACTGACAGGGGGACATCGAAACTGTCACGAGATGGGGCACTGACAGGGGGACATCGAAACTGTCACGAGATGGGGCACTGACAGGGGGACATCGAAACTGTCACGAGATGGGGCACTGACAGGGGGACATCGAAACTGTCACGAGATGGGGCACTGACAGGGGGACATCGAAACTGTCACGAGATGGGGCACTGACAGGGGGACATCGAAACTGTCACGAGATGGGGCACTGACAGGGGGACATCGAAACTGTCACGAGATGGGGCACTGACAGGGGGACATCGAAACTGTCACGAGATGGGGCACTGACAGGGGGACATCGAAACTGTCACGAGATGGGGCACTGACAGGGGGACATCGAAACTGTCACGAGATGGGGCACTGACAGGGGGACATCGAAACTGTCACGAGATGGGGCACTGACAGGGGGACATCGAAACTGTCACGAGATGGGGCACTGACAGGGGGACATCGAAACTGTCACGAGATGGGGCACTGACAGGGGGACATCGAAACTGTCACGAGATGGGGCACTGACAGGGGGACATCGAAACTGTCACGAGATGGGGCACTGACAGGGGGACATCGAAACTGTCACGAGATGGGGCACTGACAGGGGGACATCGAAACTGTCACGAGATGGGGCACTGACAGGGGGACATCGAAACTGTCACGAGATGGGGCACTGACAGGGGGACATCGAAACTGTCACGAGATGGGGCACTGACAGGGGGACATCGAAACTGTCACGAGATGGGGCACTGACAGGGGGACATCGAAACTGTCACGAGATGGGGCACTGACAGGGGGACATCGAAACTGTCACGAGATGGGGCACTGACAGGGGGACATCGAAACTGTCACGAGATGGGGCACTGACAGGGGGACATCGAAACTGTCACGAGATGGGGCACTGACAGGGGGACATCGAAACTGTCACGAGATGGGGCACTGACAGGGGGACATCGAAACTGTCACGAGATGGGGCACTGACAGGGGGACATCGAAACTGTCACGAGATGGGGCACTGACAGGGGGACATCGAAACTGTCACGAGATGGGGCACTGACAGGGGGACATCGAAACTGTCACGAGATGGGGCACTGACAGGGGGACATCGAAACTGTCACGAGATGGGGCACTGACAGGGGGACATCGAAACTGTCACGAGATGGGGCACTGACAGGGGGACATCGAAACTGTCACGAGATGGGGCACTGACAGGGGGACATCGAAACTGTCACGAGATGGGGCACTGACAGGGGGACATCGAAACTGTCACGAGATGGGGCACTGACAGGGGGACATCGAAACTGTCACGAGATGGGGCACTGACAGGGGGACATCGAAACTGTCACGAGATGGGGCACTGACAGGGGGACATCGAAACTGTCACGAGATGGGGCACTGACAGGGGGACATCAAAACTGTCACGAGATGGGGCACTGACAGGGGGACATCAAAACTGTCATGAGATGAGGCACTGACAGGGGGACATCAAAACTGTCATGAGATGAGGCACTGACAGGGGGACATCAAAACTGTCATGAGATGGGGCACTGATCAGGGGTTCCATATTGTTATGAACCTAAGACATTAGGGACATTCATGCTGTTATAAGACTAGGGGACATCCTTGCTGTTATAAGACTAGGGGACATCCATGCTGTTATAAGACAAGGGGACATCCTTGCTGTTATAAGACTAGGGGACATCCATGCTGTTATAAGACTAGGGGACATCCCTGCTGTTATAAGACTAGGGGACATCCCTGCTGTTATAAGACAAGGGGACATCCTTGCTGTTATAAGACTAGGGGACATCCATGCTGTTAAAAGACTAGGGGACATCCATGCTGTTATAAGACTAGGGACTGGGGACATCTGTGCTGTTATCAGAATAGGGGACATCCATGCTGTTATCAGAATAGGGGACATCCATGCTGTTATAAGACTAGGGGACATCCTTGCTGTTATAAGACTAGGGGACATCTGTGCTGTTAT
>NW_018408483.1:120943-132736 GCF_002113885.1 Mizuhopecten yessoensis
ATAAGACTAGGGGACACCCATGCTGTTATAAGACTAGGGGACACCCATGCTGTTATAAGACTAGGGGACACCCATGCTGTTATAAGACTAGGGGACACCCATGCTGTTATAAGACTGAGGGGAACTAGGGACACCCGTGCTGTAATAAGACTGAGGGTGACTGGGGACTTCTGTGCTGTTATAAGACTAGGGGACTAGGATCATCCATGCTGTTATAAGACTAGGGGACTAGGGACATCCATGCTGTTATAGGACTAGGGGACATCCGTGCTGTTATAAGACTGAGGGTGACTGGGGACATCCGTGCTGTTATAAGACTAGGGGACATCGTTGCTGTTATAAGACTAGGGGACATCCATGCTGTTATAAGACTAGGGGACATCCATGCTGTTATAAGACTAGGGGACATCCTTGCTGTTATAAGACTAGGGGACATCCGTGCTGTTATAAGACTGAGGGTGACTGGGGACTTCTGTGCTGTTATAAGACTGAGGGGAACTAGGGACACCCGTGCTGTAATAAGACTAGGAGAACTAGAGATATCCTTGCTGTTATGAAACTAAGGGGACTTGGGGCATGTGGCTGTTATGAGACTAGTGAACTAGGGACATCCTAGCTGTTAATATGGAGGAGCGGGTAATGGGATTAAACAATATTAAAGAGGCTATATAAATAGTTTTATTGATATTAATGATAACCAAATAGAAATGAAAAAGTAATTCAGACTGAGGAGGCTTGTTTTGATAGCTAATTGAATTACAAAAAATCCTGATGAACATGTGTAATAAATGATAGTACACAGCTATAGACAACATTGTTATGATCAGCCTGCTATCCTGAGGGTGAATACAAATACTGTACCTGGTATTTATCAAATACACTCCAGCTTTAAAGAGAAGAAGGGAATAATCATGGTGGCTGTGTGTTTATGTTCCTCTACTGGCTTTGGTCTTTCTGATCTCGTAGACTTTGTATTTCTGGTTCTCAGCTGGCTTTGACTGTTTTCTGATTCTGTGTTTCTGAATTTATGATTCTGTGATTTTGTATTTCTGAATTAATGATCCTGTAATTTTGCATTCTGAATTCATGATCCTGTGAGCGTGTGTTTATGAATTCATGATCCTGTGATTTTGTGTTTCTGAATTTATGATTCTGTGATTTTGTGTTTCTGAATTTATGATCCTATGATTTTGTGTTTCTGAATTCATCATCCTGTTTTTTGTGTTTCTGAATTTATGATCCTATGATTTTGTGTTTCTGAATTCATCATCCTGGTTTTTGTGTTCCTAAATTGATGGTTCTGTGATTTTGTGTTTTTGAATTCGTCATTCTGTGATTTTGCATTCTGAATTTTTGATACTGTGATTGTGTGTGATCCTGTAATTTTGTGTGTTGGAATTGATGATTCTGTGATATTGTGTTCCTGAATTTATGATCCTGTGATTATGTGTGATCCTGTAATTTTGTGTGTTGGAATTGATGATTCTGTGATATTGTGTTCCTGAATTTATGATCCTGTGATTATGTGTGATCCTGTAATTATGTGTGATCCTGTGATTGTGTGTGATCCTGTGATTGTGTGTGATCCTGTGATTGTATGTGATCCTGAGATTGTGTGTGATCCTGAGATTATGTGTGATCCTGTGATTATGTGTGATCCTGTGATCATGTGTGATCCTGTGATTGTGTGTGATCCTGTGATTATATGTGATCCTGTGATCGTGTGTGATCCTGTGATTGTGTGTGATCCTGAGATTATGTGTGATCCTGTGATTGATCCTGTGATTGTGTGTGATCCTGTCATTGTGTGTGATCCTGTGATTATATGTGATCCTGTGATCGTGTGTGATCCTGTGATCGAGTGTGATCCTGTGATCGTGTGTGATCCTGTGATTGTGTGTGATCCTGAGATTATGTGTGATCCTGTGACTATGTGTGATCCTGTGATCATGTGTCATCCTGTGATTGTGTGTGATCCTGAGATTGTGTGTGATCCTGTGATTGGGTGTGATCCTGTGATTGTGTGTGATCCTGTGATTGTGTGTGATCCTGAGATTGTGTGTGATCCTGTGATTGTGTGTGATCCTGTGATTGTGTGTGATCCTGTGATTATGTGTGATCCTGTGATTGATCCTGTGATTGTGTGTGATCCTGTGATTATGTGTGATCCTGTGATTGTGTGTGATCCTGTGATTGTGTGTGATCCTGTGGCATTAGTTCCCAGTCCTATAGCTTTGTGTCTCTGTCTCTGAATTTATAATCTTTTGATTTTGTGTTTCTGATCCTGGGGCTTTCCCTTTCTGATTATGCTCTCTGTGGCAAAGAGACTGTAAACAGAATGTTTGTTGCTGCCAGTTTCTCACCCTCTGGTTTCCAAAACAAAGCTCATTCTATTATTATATAGGTCAGTCAAGCTATTTGTCTTGTTTGAGAGGAAAAATGTAAAATGATAATGACAATTATTACTTGGAGGAAACAGGCATTCATATATAGATGCAGTCTTTTAGTGAAAGAAATGACAGTAGACTCAGTGTATCGGCTACCTATACTGTATACAGGTACCTTTGCTACTACCTGTTCTGGGGATACTTAGTGTTACTGCTGCCGTCTGATAAGATGGGTTCAGGGGTACAGGTCAGTCACTATGTAGAGAGTGCTTGTAGTTGTATATGATTAAACAAGTATGTTTGGTGTGTAACAATGAGCTAGTTCCTAACAACATAATTTCTTGTGTAATTTTCAAGATGAAAGTAGTTGGTATACACTTAGTAAGTGCTCTAAACAAGGTTGTGCCAGCCTGGGCCAGCTCACTACATCTTTTGATGGTTTTTGTTTGCCTCAAAATAAACAATGCTGACGGTATGTTGTATAACCCATTTTCTTTGGATTGCATATATGATATACTTCTGTTTTCTTCAAATAGTCCGCTCACCTTCATTTTGTGAATAAAGTATATTAAAAATATATTTGTGTTTACTTTTGATAGGTATATAAGCTGGTATTCTGTTGTTGTAATTGGAAATATTGTATTTTGACCAAGTGCTTTTAGTTTCCCTTGAGAACAGTTCTCAAATGTCATTTAAACTTTAGACTTATAATGGAATACCTTAAATAATACTAACCACAAGTCAGTCCTCGACTGGTGAGTCTAGTTCAATATACTGTGCCGGACCTATACCCTGTTCCATTTACAGTACATGTACACAATGTCAAAGGTGCAAGTGATACATTTGGTCAATGGTACGAAAAATAATTTTAGAAAATGAAACACAAAATGCATGTGAGTTTATAAAAAGGTTCTGTTAGTCCCTGTCAATTATTTCTTTAAACAACTGCTTTAGAACCACGAGACTGAGAGAAATAACTTGCCTTTACTTTTTCAAGTGAAGGGATAGGGATATTATATTTGTTTAAATTTGACCTTAAATTTCATTCAAATTCACAATTTTTGATGATGTTTGATGTCTAGAGTATTGGTACTTATTTTTTGATGTCTAGTCTATTGGTACTAATTGTTTGATGTCTAGACTATTGGGACTTATTGTTTGATGTCTAGACTATTGGTACTTATTGTTTGATGACTAGACTATTGGTACTTATTGTTTGATGACTAGACTATTGGTACTTATTGTTTGATGACTAGACTATTGGTACTTATTGTTTGATGTCTAGGCTATTGGTACTTATTGTTTGATGTCTAGAGTATTGGTACTTATTTTTTGATGTCTAGTCTATTGGTACTAATTGTTTGATGTCTAGACTATTGGTACTTATTGTTTGATGTCTAGAGTATTTGTACTTATTGTTTGATGTCTAGACTAATGGTACTTATTGTTTGATGTCTAGACTATTGGTACTTATTGTTTGATGTGTTTGGAGGTATGACTATCAAATGTATAAGGATTAATTATGTTGGCCTTTTTTCCAAATCTTAGAAATCAAAGGAGTTATACTTTATAAGAAAAGGTCATAACACACCGGGTGTTGGTTTTATGCCAGGTGGTTGCTGGAATAAAGGGCTACTAAATAAAGGGCTACTACTAAATAAAGGGCTACCAATCTTGTTCTAATGAAGGATTATAACTGACTTTCATGTTGCATGAGTACATTTTTTTCTTCTCAAAAAGTTAAGGGATTCTCCTAAAGAACCCCCATTAAGTGTACAGCATTAATATTTCACCTATAGTTTTGTTTATTCTACCTTGTTCTACTACCAATGTGTTCATTTGGTATGGCTGGAGACAAAATGACAGACAGAATTTATATTGGCAAATACTGTAATCTCAAGGGAATTATCAGATCACCTTGCATCATACTACCTGCTGGAAACTAAAAGATGGAAACGTATATCTGTTACCCATTTTCAAGGATCTCAAAAAATAATCTCCATTCCCTCAGTACAGTGAATCCCTTGGGTTTAGATAACATTATCTATGCTGTACAACAATGGTAGATCCTCAGTCTTCCTACACCAACATTGTTGTAAGGCAAGAGATGATGAAAGCCATTAACAGTAATCTGTTTGTTTGACATGTTTTATTGTTTGGAACTGTTAACACGAGAACACACAACACTATAGGTGGAGAGTCTCCACTCTTCTGTGTACCGGCATTGTACAGTTGATCTCCTGTTAAATCTACCTTAATACGCTACCTTCAGACAAACATAATTACAGGCCTTGTAATACGCTACCTTCAGACAAACATAATTACAGGCCTCGTAATACGCTACCTTCAGACAAACATAATTACAAGCCTTTTTGAAACTATTCACAGTATTTGTGCATAACAATATTAACAAAAACTGTTGGCCAATGGATCAGCGTCATGCTTCATAATTAAAAGGTCCAGAGATCCCAAATGGACCAGATGTTTTTTTGTGAAAAAGAAATTGTAATAGAAATATTTAAATTCTTTGTTATAATAAATTGAGGAAAAAGACAAAGTCAGAAAATGGCAAACAAAATTGAAGATTGAAGATTGAATACAGCACTACCAATCTTAACTCAAACGTTCTACTGGAGATTGTATTCACTACACTATTTACGGTGTGTATTAAAAAAAAGTTCAAATGACATTTTAAGAATTCAAAATTAATTGTAATTTTATAATTTAGTTCAGTTTTAGAAAGTGTAATTCCTGGACCAACTACATGTTCACCATCGATATATCCTAGGCAGTACATATTTTTCCAAGTATCATATTCTATGCGGATCCTCAACTGGCTAGCTCATCAGTTTCAGTTTGTGTGTGTGCTGCTGTTTATCAATGGTCCAAGCAGGAACAGAAGAGACACAAATTATTTTGTACGGTAAATTTTGGAGGTCCCTTAGCAGTGTTTAGTATTAATTGTTCAAAGTTTTTGCTCAAGATCATACCATCTGTTCTGAATGTCATTTGACCCAAAGGTTGTAAGTGGAGGTCAAGTAATTATAGCTTAGCAAGGGGCCATTTGTCAAGATCACCAGAGGTCCCTCACCTCATCACTATATTTTCCCTAGCTGAATATACCAGAGATCAGACCTGGTTCGGTGAAAAGATATATTTGGTCAAGGTCATCCTATTCCAGAGGTTGTTGGTCAAGGTCATGTAATGCTTGTGTGTCAGAAACCATGATTTTGTGAAAACACATTGTAGACCCTGGTAGGATTTCTGCCATATACAAGATATTTCTATTCCTTTTGGGTAAGTTTTGTATGTGGACTTATGACAACATGACACATAGGGTTAAGGTAAAATCAATAGTACTAGTGTTACATATTGTCACTGTTTTTCAAACTTGATGATGAATTGTTGCTTGTCAGTACTGGGAAGTGTTTTGTGGAAACGTGTTGGGTTTGAGGCAGTGCAACATTTGGTCAAATTACCTTCATTTAGGGAAGAATTACAGAATCCTCAACAATTACAATATCAACATTTGATCATATTAATGCCAGTGCTTTGAGGGAACAGACGCTTTGTGTTTGATGTGGATGGTTGTGGATGCATTGTGGTTCCTGAGTGCCACAATTATTGGCATTACATGTCCAGCACACAGCTATTCCTGATCGCTGTCATCTGCTCCAATTTGTGGTGTCACAACAGCAGATCTGGGTTCTAACATGTGGTGTCGACACAGAGTTGGTGTTACAGGTGGTTTGTAGAGATTGGACAGTTATAGAATTGGTGAAGCTGCTGCTGTGACATTAGGACCACGAGATATGATGTCTGTGGTTTAGTGTACAGTGGTGACTGTACTGGTATTGTGGAAGGCACATAAATGACAAGGTGGCTGATCGGTACTGGCAGCATTACAGCTGTATCATTCCGCTTCTTCAAAGTGAATTGCACCACAAAATGGAATATAGATTCTTTGAAGATGTTGGTTGTGTAGGTGAGTTTCTAAGATGTTTGAAATTCAAACAGGTAAATATATATATGGTTGAAAAAAAAAAGACAAATTTTGGATTTTTTAGAAAATGAGATATTTTCCTTTGTTAATCTGGGGCAATTTGCCATTGCAACTTTGTACAACTTTATTTGCTTTTATTTAAATTAATTATTCAACATAACAGCAAACAGGTATATTGGAAACAGTACAGTGTCCTGTATACAGTATGTCTACAGGACAGTGTACAGTGGTATTACTGTATACAGAATGTCTACAGTACAGTGTACAGTGGTATTACTGTATACAGAATGTCTACAGTACAGTGTACAGTGTATTACTGTATACAGGATGTCTACAGTACAGTGTACAGTGGTATTACTGTATACAGAATGTCTACAGTACAGTGTACAGTGTATTACTGTATACAGGATGTCTACAGTACAGTGTACAGTGGTATTACTGTATACAGAATGTCTACAGTACAGTGTACAGTGTATTACTGTATACAGGATGTCTACAGTACAGTGTACAGTGGTATTACTGTATACAGAATGTCTACAGTACAGTGTACAGTGTATTACTGTATACAGGAAGTCTACAGTACAGTGTACAGTGGTATTACTGTATACAGGAAGTCAACAGTACAGTGCATGTATAGTGGTATTACTGTATACAGGATGTCAACAGTACAGTGTACAGTGGTATTACTGTATACAGGAAGTTTACAGTACAGTGTACAGTGGTATTACTGTATACAGGATGTCTACAGTACAGTGTACAGTGGTATTTACTGTATACAGAATGTCAACAGTACAGTGTACAGTGTATTACTGTATACAGGATGTCTACAGTACAGTGTACAGTGGTATTACTGTATACAGGAAGTCTACAGTACAGTGTACAGTGTATTACTGTATACAGGATGTCTACAGTACAGTGTACAGTGGTATTACTGTATACAGGATGTCTAAAGTACAATGTATAGTGGTATTACTGTATACAGGATATCTACAGTACAATGTACAGTGGTATTACTGTGTACAGGAATTCTACAGTACAGTGTACAGTGGTATTAATGTATACAGGAAGTCTACAGTACAGTGTATAGTGGTATTACTGTATACAGGAAGTCTACAGTACAGTATACAGTGGCATTTCTTAGACAGGAAGTCTACAGTTCAGTGTATAGTGGTATTACTGTATACAGGAAGTCAACAGTACAGTGTACAGTGGTATTAAAGTCTGCCTGCCTGCCTGCCTGCCTGCCTGCCTGCGTTATTTCGTTGCCATAGCAACAACACAAAGGCTTCTGATTGGTTGAAATTAAGATATTGTTCGATTTTGATGAAAACTGGTATCTTGGGGTATAAGGGGACTGCGAATTCAACCGCATATGTTTCGTTGCCATAGCAACCAAATGGAGGCGCTTCTGATTGGTTGATTTTATTTTATTTTTATATTTTTATGAAAAATGGTATATAGGAGCATTAGGGGACTGCAAATTCAAACGCATAAGTTTCGTTACCATATCAACCACACGAAGGTTTCTGATTGGTTGCAATTTAGATATTGTTTGATTTCGTTGAAAATTGGTATATAGGGGTATTAGGTGACTGCAAATTCAATCGCAAATGTTCCGTTCCCATAGCAACTACACAAAGGATTTTGATTGGTTGCAATTTAGAAATTGCTCAATTTCACTCAAATTTAGTTTGAACATTGTAGGTGTACTATGGCAATGCGATCCTTTTCTGATGCATCTTTGCGACTATGGGGGCAGTTTGGGGGTCATCTGTAATGGTCTCCCATTACAATTAGTACTTGTTGCTGTAGATATTGTTAAGATGTTTCAACCAAATTCCTTATGCAAATCCAACTCATGCTAAGTTTGCCAACCAATGTGATTTGTCCGGAGATCTACTCCTACATTTTTTGACGGATTTCTTTGAAACTTAGTTGGCTAAATAATCATGATATGTTGTGTTTCCTTGAAAAGAATTTTGATTCAACAATTTTTGGAAATGTAATTGCCCTTTGTTTATTTCAGTATTTTATTTTTGTCCGGCAATCTTCTCCTACATTTTTCAACTGATCTCTTTGAAACTTGGTATTCATTATAATCATGATATGAAGTTGGGTTTCCCCCCTTAAAAGAATTTTGATTCAATGATCTTTGCAAAAGTACATTTCAGTATTTGATTTTTTGTCCGGAGATTTTCTTCTACATTTTTTATAGCATGTCAGCTGACCACTGTTAGAATGATGCAGATCTTATTTCAATGTAAGAAAGTATATAACACTATATGGCATTCGATGGGCGTATATTGTTCTGCCCCGTGGTACTCTTGTTCTTCCATAAAACATTAATAGAAGTAAAGGTGGTTTGACGTGTTGTCCTGTAAGGTTATTCCTCATTGAAGTTGTGTCTGTAAAAATAAACTAGCTTGGAGTGATTAAACATGATTTAACAGCAGTAATGGAAATAACAGTGGTATTTCACAGTTAACTTCCCAATGTGTCCTACATATACCTTTAACCTGTGCTAAAATAGGTGTTATATTATTGAGTTAGTTTTTAAGTAGCACTTTATATAATGTACAAATCTTTTGTCTTCTCAATTGTAGCATACAAACTGTTTGGGAAGAAGATTTTCAAGACAAGTAGCAGTTTGGTTGCCTCAACCCAGTTACTTCAGAACCCTGTGCCAACACAGGATTGTGACATCATCCTGTGCTTTCCACATGACACTGAGACAGCCACTCTGATGTGGCTCCTAGACAGACTCCGGGCAAGGTCACCAGAGGTCATAGTTCATGTACGTCACCACAGCAACACTAAAGAGGCTGTGTTCCATCTCACTGCTACATATGAAAGGTAAGTCACGTCTTACTGCTGTATCTGTGGACTATCTAAAACTCCATGTGTGCCTGTTTTCCTATTTCTATGCATATTTTTAAGTCTTTGTCTTTTTATGGACATTGCCTCTCTAAATTTAAAGGGTTAGGTATATATTTAGGGAATAACCTTATGGTGTTTTGAAATTTGTGGTGTTATATCATGATTATACTGTCACAAAAGGAGTTTTACTGGCAAAGTGAGATGTATGTGACAGTATAATCACAATATATGTATTGAAATTATCTCAAAGCACAGACAGTTGATTCCCATTCTTATTTTTAAGCTCAGTATACTGAATGAATGGATGATTTAAGTTGTTTTGTGTGTTTTAAGACTTATTAACATTCAAAATGAGAATTAATCGGTTTTATTATGTTGGGCCAAATGATGTCATTCATAATAAAGCCATTCAGACTTCATATGCACAGTTTTCAAATGGTTTATTAGCTTACCTGCCCAAACAGCAAGTTATTGTCTTTTATTCACTGTGCATCACTATGTCTCATTTATTCTGTCACCTACAACTGTAATATTTTGTATAAAGGCTTAATGAATCGAGAAGACAATGATCCACATTTCTAGATGTGTCACCACAGCCAGGTCCCTGCTGACGAGCAGTGTTTGACTATTTTAAAGCTAGGAAGCATTATCTTCCCAGTTTCAAACACGTTCTGAACTTTCCTTATAAAACTCCTTAGGGAAACATCACATCAGACATTGCTGGATAGTCCCTACTTGAAGGCCATAAATGTTTTATTGTTGCAGACAAAAATTCCTTTTGGATGGAGTAGTCTCTTGGTTGAGGTGCTGAAGGGTTATTTATCAGGATTGTATACTATCGTCAGGGTAACGAAGGGATTAGTTCTCTTAATTGTAGCCCCCTTCTGGGGAATTTAGGGGTTGTTTGCCCTGGTGTCTGTTTTTGTGGAAACATCTTTGTTGTAGTTGAACATGTGATAAGTTTTAATCCAATTAAAGAATAGTGTATAGAATAAAGGGCATTCAGATCTGTGTTTTTCTGGACCTTTGATTTTCAGCTTGCTGCGTGGAGCGGAGGATGTGGGAGTGTGTAAACTGCTCAAGGAGGACTATGGAGGGGGAATGAAGGAGTTCACCTTCGAGGACCAAGACTGCTTTGCTGGTGTGGAGAACAAGGAGGAATTCTTTACGACTCAGGAACGCCAAAGTATCATACACTACATGCTCAACAACCTCAGGGCTGTCAAGGGGGAACAACTCTGCAAGGTGAAGTTCCTGGAGGGACAACCAATAGGTAAGGGTTGAATGTCCATTTGTTTGTATTGTAAAGGGCTTTACATTCTCCCATCAGCTAAGTAAGTCTGGAGACAGCTGTACAGAGACAATAATGTTGCAATTCAAACGCCACAGGCCGTCCCACTGAAATGTAAAATCCTGGAAATAACGGCATACTTTTAAGGGCCATCCCACTGAAATGTAAAATCCTGGAAATAACGGCATACTTTTAAGGGCCATCCCACTGAAATGTAAAAACCTGGACATAACGGCATACTTTAATGGGCCATCACACTGAAATGTAAAATCCTGGACATAATGGCATACTTTAATGGGCCATCCCACTGAGATGTAAAAACCTGGACATAGCCGTATAATATCCCACTTGGTCACATTATTTCGGAGCCTAGTTATAGAGGAATATGAAAAAACATAGAGGACCCATGCACTAGAAATGATGTCTGGAATAAGTGTCGAAAATGACTGACTCTTACTGTGTATAGAGTGGACAACCTAAGCTATTTATAGAAAATACAGATTTTACTGTATCAGGGTTGCATCATCAACCTATTATTGTGTTTAATTGAAGAGACTACAATATATATATACATTGTATACAACCATTCAGGGATTAAAAGATGCTGTGCAATTCCATATTTTGTCTTAAAATGACGTCAAATGATGACTAAAAGTTGACATTTTCAAATAATTTGAAATTTAATTAACACTGATTTAATGCATTGTTTATCAGTAAGTAGTGTATTATCCTTCTGGAATATACATTTATTAGTTGCGATCGCCTTTTGTCCGGCGTCGTCCATTGTCCATCGTCCGTCGTCCGTCATGCGTCCGTAAACAATTTACATTTTCGACTTCTTCTCCAACACCCCTGAACCAATTTCAATGAAATTTTGCAGAAACCTTCCATGGCCAAAGGTCAACTAAAATTGTGAACTATATGGTCCCCAGCCCTCAGGGGCCTGAGGGGCGGGGCCAAAAAGGGTAAAATTGACTAAAATTTCAAAAAAAAAATTCTCAAGATCCAGATATGGTAGAATCAAAAACTCTTCATAGATGGAAGGGTCTTAAGGTGCTTTACCAAAATTGTGAATTTCTTGACCCTGGGGTCTCACATTTCCCCCTGGGGAGGGGGTAAACTTTACTATAGTTTATATAGGGAAATCACATTTTGGACCAACATTTGTTTAATTTCCATTGGAAGTAATTCAATTTGGGTTAGCATTATCAGTATTAGGTAGCAGTTTGATAGTA
>NW_018408483.1:133479-165061 GCF_002113885.1 Mizuhopecten yessoensis
TAAGTTGACAGTTTGATACTTTGTAAATTTTGAGCCATCCCTACCCCCAAGGGCTGTAGGGTGGGGCCCAATGGAGTCCGTGTGCTTAAATAAAATTTCTTCATTTTCCTTGTTTAGAATCAGAGGTGCTAGTTTCAAATACTTTTCAGTCTTAAATCTGCATGCTAGATATTGAATAAGGTGGTTTTATTGTTTTTTGTCACTTTGAATAATATTTCTGTTCATGTTAAAAACAAAAATCAACTCTCTGTATAAATATATCAGGTGACTCTTAAGGCCCATGGGCCTCTTGTTTATATGATATTGTAAGATCGTATTATGACTTAAATCAGTGGGCATAATGAAACAAGGTTAAAATAAAGCATTTTGTCTGTTGAAACCAATATGCATACAGATTTTAAGTCAGTGTTTTAAAATGTTTTGCCTAACCACTTTTTACCTTTTTGATCCTTCTACCATCTTTTTCTATTGTACTCTCTGGGATTATGAAATCATATATATAGATAAGATGTCCACATAATGACTGTGACAGCAGTTTAGGCCAGCTATGTCTGGTGGTGTATGACTGTGACAGTGGTTAAGGCCAGCTATGTCTGGTGGTGTATGGCTGTGACAGTGGTTAAGGCCAGCCATGTCTGTTGGTGTATGACTGTGACAGTGGTTAAGGCCAGCTATATCTGGTGGTGTATGACTGTGACAGTGATTAAGGCAGCTATGTCTCGTGGTGTATGACTGTGACAGTGGTTAAGGCCAGCTATATCTGGTGGTGTATGACTGTGACAGTGGTAAAGGCCAGCTATGTCTGGTGGTGTATGAATGTGACAGTGGTTAAGGCCAGCCATGTCTGTTGGTGTATGACTGTGACAGTGGTTAAGGCCAGCTATGTCTGTTGGTGTATGACTGTGACAGTGGTTAACGCCAGCTATATCTGGTGGTGTATGACTGTGACAGTGGTGAAGGCCAGCTATATCTGGTGGTGTATGACTGGGAGAGTGGTTAAGGCCAGCTATGTCTGGTGGGGTATGACTGTGACAGTGGTAAAGGCCAGCTATGTCTGGTGGTGTATGAATGTGACATATGGGAAGTTGTACAGGCCTGGTCTTCTCCTAACATTTTCACGGCTTATTGTTATTCTTTCTGTGTATGTATTTATTGATTTGGTGACAGGTGCTCAATGTTAAATGGATATTGACAGAAATGTTATTTTATTTCTTTGTCAAGGAATTGTTAATGGCTGACAGCCATCTTACTAAAGTGTTAGTCATCATGTCCCTATGAAAGCTGCTTGCTTGTATATCCTCTTATAATACAGTCTACCAGTGAACCCTCAGTGAACCCTCAGTGAACCCTCAGATTGAAATTTGTTGATGGGATTTTATTAGGTGAAACAGGAGTTGTCCAACGTATGTTATTAGGTTGGTTTGGTTTAGTATTGTTTAACATCCTACCAACGGCTATGGTCATTTAAGGAGGGAGATATAGGAGTTGTCCAAGGGATATTATAGAGTGATATAGGAGTTTGTCTATGGGATATTATAGAGTGATATAGGAGTTTGTCTATGGGATAGTATAGAGTGATATATGAGTTTGTCTATGGGATGTTATAGAGTGATAAAGGAGTTGTCCAAGGGATATTATAGAGTGATATAGGAGTTGGTCTATAGGATAGTATGGAGTGATATAGGAGTTGGTCTATGGGATGTTATAGAGTGATATATGAGTTTGTCTTTGGGATATTATAGAGTGATATAGGAGTTTGTCTATGGGATAGTATATATAGAGTGATATAGGAGTTTGTCTATGGGATGTTAGAGTGATATAATAGTTTGTCTATGTGATGTTATAGAGTGATATAGGAGTTTTTCTATGGAATGTTATAGAGTGCTATAGGAGATTGTCTATGGGATAGTATAGAGTGATATAGGAGATTGTCTATGGGATGTTATAGAGTGATATAGGAATTTTTCTATGGGATGTTATAGAGTGCTGTAGGAAATTGTCTATGGGATATTATAGAGTGATATAGGAGTTTGTCTATGGGATATTATAGAGTGATATAGGAGTTTGTATATGGGATATTATAGAGTGATGTAGGAGATTGTCTATGGGATGTTATAAAGTGATGTAGGAGATTGTCTATGGGATAGTATAGAGTGATATAGGAGTTTGTCTATGGGATATTATAGAGTGATATAGGAGTTTGTCTATGGGATGTTAAAGAGTGATATAGGAGTTTGTCTATGGGATGTTATAAGAGTTTGTCTATGGGATGTTATAGAGTGCTGTAGGATATTGTCTATGGGATAGTATAGAATGATATAGGAGATTGTCTATGGGATGTTATAGAGTGCTGTAGGAGATTGTCTATGGGATTTTATAAGAGTTTGTTTATTGGATGTTATAGAGTGATATAGGAGTTTGTCTATGGGATGTTATAGAGTGCTGTAGGAGATTGTCTATGGGATAGTATAGAATGATATAGGAGATTGTCTATGGGATTCTATAGAGTGCTGTAGGAGATTGTCTATGGGATGTTATAAGAGTTTGTCTATGGGATGTTATAGAGTGATATAGGAGTTTGTCTATGGGATGTTATAAGAGGTTGTCTATGGGATGTTATAGAGTGCTGTAGGAGATTGTCTATGGGGTAGAATAGAATGATATAGGAGATTGTCGATGGGATTCTATAGAGTGCTGTGGGAGATTGTCTATGGGATGTTAGAAAGTGATGTAGGAGATTGTCTATGGGATGTTATAAAGTGATGTAGGATATTGTCCTTGGGATAGTATAGAGTGATAAAGGAGTTTGTCTATGGGATATTTTAGAGTGATATAGGAGTTTGTCTATGGGATGTTAAAGAGTGATATAGGAGTTTGTCTATGGGATGTTATAAGAGTTTATCTATGGGATGTTATAGAGTGCTGTAGGAGATTGTCTATGGGATGTTATAGAGTGCTGTAGGAGATTGTCTATGGAATTTTATAAGAGTTTGTCTATTGGATGTTATAGAGTGATATAGGAGTTTGTCTATGGGATGTTATAGAGTGATATAGGAGTTTGTCTATGGGATGTTATAGAGTGCTGTAGGAGATTGTCTATGGAATGTTAAAGAGTGATATAGGAGTTTGTCTATGGAATGTTATAGAGTGATAAAGGAGTTTGTCTATGGGATGTTATAGAGTGATATAAAAGTTTTTCTATGTGATATTATAGAGTGATGTAGGAGTTGTCTATGGGATATTATAGAGTGATGTAGGAGTTTGTCTATGGGATATTATAGAGTGATGTAGGAGATTGTCTATGGGATGTTATAGAGTTATGTAGGAGTTTGTCTATTGGATGTTATAGATTTATGTAGGAGTTTGTCTATGGGATATTATAGAGTGATGTAGGAGTTTGTCTATTGGATATTATAGAGTGATGTAGGAGATTGTCTATGGGATGTTATAGAGTGATATAAAAGTTTTTCTATGTGATATTATAGAGTGATGTAGGAGTTGTCTATGGGATGTTATAGATTTATGTAGGAGTTTGTCTATGGGATATTATAGAGTGATGTAGGAGTTTGTCTATTGGATATTATAAAGTGATGTAGGAGTTTGTCTATTGGATAGTATGGAGTGAACAGATGAATATCTTTGCCTGTTTGTATGGCTGTGTTACTCTGTAGTAACTAGGTACAACAAGCCAGTTCCACAGGTGTTGATGATTTTGACATGATGAATGTTAAAATGTGTCTGCTGATTCTATTATAGAGAGCTGAGTATATATAGATATTTGTGTCAGGGTTTGTTTGTGAAATACTCCAGTAAGGTTTGACTGTCTGTCCTATGTAATTGTCAGTTCTAATTGAGCCTGGTATCCTACAGTTACCTGTCTTAATGAAGCAATAAACTGTACATAACAAGTATTAACCCAGATATAGATTAAAAATCATATTTAACTAGGTCAAGTTGATTGGTTTGCTTTGTTGTGTTTTACGTCCTATTAACAGCTATGGTCGTTAAAGGACGTGCCAGGTTTTGGTGGTACCGTCATTAGATAATGGAGGACAAAGTTTAGTTTGTAATGGTATATAAAGATATAGTTTCATTTCATTAAAGCTGTAAAACTTATTCATGATCATCATTATGTAGACCTGGTTAATAGGTAATACATTTTAGGAATTCAGTATAATAACAATACCTCAGGTAATTTGGTGTGACATAATGTTGATTATAAATGATTGAGATAGATAACTATGTGAGGTCACATAAATAAGCCTAAAGGTAGTTTAGGAGGGTTAGACAGTGTCATTATAGGGAGGTGGTCGAGGTCTGACTAGGGGGGGTCACACAGGGTCATTATAGGGAGGTGGTGGAGGTCTGACTAAGGGGGGGGGTCACACTGGGTCTTTACAGGTAGGTGAACGAGGTCTGAGTGGGGGGGTCAGACAGGGTCATTATATGGAGGTGGTTGAGGTCTGAGAAGGGGGGTCAGACAGTGTCATTATAGGGAGGTGGTCGAGGTCTGACTAGGGGGAGNGGGAGGTGGTCGAGGTCTGACTAGTGGGGGTCACACAGGGTCATTATAGGGAGGTGGTCGAGGTCTGACTAGTGGGGGTCACACAGGGTCATTACAGGTAGGTGAACGAGGTCTGAGTAGGGGGGTCAGACAGGGCCATTATATGGAGGTGGTTGAGGTCTGAGAAGGGGGGTCAGACGGGGTCATTATAGGGAGGTGGTCGAGGTCTGACTAGTGGGGGTCACACAGGGGCATTACAGGCAGGTGAACGAGGTCTGAGTAGGGGGGTCAGACAGGGTCATTATATGGGGGTGGTTGAGGTCTGAGAAGGGGGGTCAGACAGTGTCATTATAGGGAGGTGGTCGAGGTCTGACTAGTGGGGGTCACACAGGGGCATTACAGGCAGGTGAACGAGGTCTGAGTAGGGGGGTCAGACAGGGCCATTATATGGAGGTGGTTGAGGTCTGAGAAGGGAGGTCAGACAGGGTCATTATATGGAGGTGGTTGAGGTCTGAGAAGGGAGGTCAGACAGGGTCATTATAGGGAGGTGGTGGAGGTCTGACTAGTGGGGGGCACACAGGGTCATTTCAGGTAGGTGAACGAGGTCTGAGTAGGGGGGTCAGACAGGGCCATTATATGGAGGTGGTTGAGGTCTGAGAAGGGGGGTCAGACGGGGTCATTATAGGGAGGTGGTGGAGGTCTGACTAAGGGGGGGGGTCACACTGGGTCTTTACAGGTAGGTGAATGAGGTCTGAGTAGGGGGGTCAGACAGGGTCATTATATGGAGTTAGTTGAGGTCTGAGAAGAGGGGTCAGACAGGGTTATTATAGGGAGGTGGTCAAGGTCTGAGAAAAGAGTGTAAGACAGGATCATTATAGGGAGATGGTCAAGGTCTGTGTAGGGGGTCATACAGGGTAATTATAGGGAGGTGGTCGAGGTCTGAGTAGGGGGGTCACACAGGGTCATTATATGGAGTTAGTTGAGGTCTGAGAAGAGGGGTCAGACAGGGTTATTATAGGGAGGTGGTCAAGGTCTGAGAAAAGAGTGTAAGACAGGGTCATTATAGGGAGATGGTCAAGGTCTGTGTAGGGGGTCAGACATGATCATTATAGGGAGGTTGTCGAGGTCTGAGTAGGGGGGTCAGACAGGGTCATTATAGGGAGGTGGTCGAGGTCTGAGTAGGGGGGTCAGACAGGGTCATTATAGGGAGGTGGTCGAGGTCTGAGTAAGGAGGGTCAGACAAAGTCATTATATGAAGGTGGTTGAGGTCTGAGTAAGGAGGGTCAGACATGGTCATTATAGGGAGGTGGTCAATGTCTGAGTAAGGGGATCAGACAGGGTCATTATAGGGAGGTGATCGAGGTCTTGAGTATGGGGGTCAACAGTCAAAGACAGGTCAGCAGGGATAACCAATAATCAAGGGATGGTCATTGTTTACCAGAATTGGTCAGACAAGATATAAATAGAGTGTTATCTGATATATAGGTTTTAGGAAGTACAGAATAATGATGTGGAGATTACTGTACCAAACTTCACAGGAAAACTGTCGATACAGAATACAGAACGGTGATAATCTGTCAGTCAGTAGCAAGGTGGACCTGGCCCTCCCTTGAGACAGTAACATGCTCTACCTAATTGTCTGGGAGGTTGGTGCAGCTATTCATCATGACATAGATGGATTTGGAAGGGCCCCAAGTTGCCTTGAGAATAAGTAACTACAGACCCTGTCCATTATTTGATTGTGTTTGTTTATGACAGATTGTTAAGTGTCATGCACATCCATAGTTTGTTATCCCTACAGACTGACTCAGAGTGTCTTTGTCTGGTGATTCTTCAATCAATCTAAAATTTTACTGGTATGAAGAAGATTGTATTATAAGCAAACAACATCCACAATCATCTTACTGCGGCTATAGGTTAAAGGTAATGGAATAAAGAGAATAAAGGTTTCGATAGCTGACAAAGAAAAACAAAATGTTTTATAGCATACTAATTATGTAAGTAAGAATAAATGTTAAAGCACACTAATTATATAACATTAAGATTAAAGGTTATAACATACAAACTAAGGACAATGGTTATAACATACAAACTAAGGTTAATGGTTATAACATACAAACTAAGGTTAATGGTTATAACATACAAACTAAGTACAATGGTTATAACATACAAACTAAGGTTAAATGTAATAACATACAAACGAAGGTTAACGGTTATAACATACAAACTTATATTAAATGTAATAACATACAAACTAAGGTTAATGGTTATAACATACAAACTAAGGTTAATGGTTATAACATACAAACTAAGGTTAATGGTTATAACATACAAACTAAGGACAATGGCTATAACATACAAACTTATGTTAAATGTAATAACATACAAACTAAAGTTAAATGTTATAACATACAAACTTATGTTAAATGTTATAACACACAAACTAAAGTTATTGGTTATAACATACAAACTAAAGTTAATCGTTATAGCATACAAACTTATGTTAAATGTAATAACATACAAACTAAAGTTAATGGTTATAACATACAAACTAAAGTTAATGGTTATAACATTCAAACTAATGTTATTGGTTATAACACACAAGCTAAAGTTAATGGTTATAACATACAAACTTATGTTAAATGTAATAACATACAAACTAAGGACAATGGTTATAACATACAAACTAAAGTTAAATGTTATAACATACAAACTAAAGTTAAATGTTATAACATACAAACTAAGGACAATGGTTATAACACACAAACTAAGGTTATTGGTTATAACATACAAACTAAAGTTAAATGTAATAACATACAAACTAAGGACAATGGTTATAACATACAAACTAAAGTTATTGGTTATAACATACAAACTAAAGTTAAATGTTATAACATACAAACTAAAGTTAATGGTTATAACATACAAACTAAAGTTATTGTTTATAACATACAAACTAAAGTTATTGGTTATAACATACAAACTAAGGACAATGGCTATAACATACAAACTTTTGTTAAATGTAATAACATACAAACTAAAGTTAATTGTCATAACATACAAACTGAAGTTAATGGTTATAACATTCAAACTAATGTTATTGGTTATAACACACAAACTAAAGTTAATGGTTATAGCATACAAACTAAAGTTAAATGTTATAACATACAAACTAAAGTTATTGGTTATAACATACACACTAAAGTTAATTTTTATTGCAAAGAAACTAAAGTGAAAGGTTATAACATACAAACTAAATTTAATGGTTATAACAAACAAACTAAAGTTAATGGTTTTAGCATACAAACTAAAGTTAATGGTTATAACACACAAACTAAAGTTAATGGTTATAGCATACAAACTAAAGTTAATGGTTATAACACACAAACTAAAGTTAAAGGTTATAACAAGTTTGTAACAGGTTTTCAGTGCATTTCAGTATATTTCAGTGACTTGAGTAAGTTTAATGAAATATAAGTTACTAGATTTTGTATTGATGTTGTGAGTTTTAGACTTAATGTCCAGATTTACTGATGACATTGATGTGACATTGTTTGTTACAGTTCTCCTGTTACAGACTTGATGTCCAGATTTACTGATGACATTGATGTGACATTGTTTGTTACAGTTCCCCTGTTACAGACTTGATGTCCAGATTTACTGATGACATTGATGTGACATTGTTTGTTACAGTTCCCCTGTTACAGACTTGATGTCCAGATTTACTGATGACATTGATGTGACATTGTTTGTTACAGTTCCCCTGTTACAGACTTGATGTCCAGATTTACTGATGACATTGATGTGACATTGTTTGTTACAGTTCCCCTGTTACAGACTTGATGTCCAGATTTACTGATGACATTGATGTGACATTGTTTGTTACAGTTCCCCTGTTACAGACTTGATGTCCAGATTTACTGATGACATTGATGTGACATTGTTTGTTACAGTTCCCCTGTTACAGACTTGATGTCCAGATTTACTGATGACATTGATGTGACATTGTTTGTTACAGTTCCCCTGTTACAGACTTGATGTCCAGATTTACTGATGACATTGATGTGACATTGTTTGTTACAGTTCCCCTGTTACAGACTTGATGTCCAGATTTACTGATGACATTGATGTGACATTGTTTGTTACAGTTCCCCTGTTACAGACTTGATGTCCAGATTTACTGATGACATTGATGTGACATTGTTTGTTACAGTTCCCCTGTTACAGACTTGATGTCCAGATTTACTGATGACATTGATGTGACATTGTTTGTTACAGTTCCCCTGTTACAGACTTGATGTCCAGATTTACTGATGACATTGATGTGACATTGTTTGTTACAGTTCCCCTGTTACAGTCCAAAGGTATTGTGTCACAGGTGTTCCCCCTCCATAACCAGGACACACGACTAGGGATGAGGAAATGCTGGGTACAGGGGTTCTTCAAGAAACAACCACTGGGTAAGTTCAGGTGGCATCAAAATGTTGTTGATTCACTGGGGTATAACACAGCACAACGTCTGTATGCAGCCAAAGCCGTGTTCGAGGCCGCTGTGTGACTTGATCAGCCTGCAGATAATGTATTGAGTTGAAGATGAGGTTGGTTTTGTTGTCACAGTACTCAGTCAATATCACTTTATTGCGTTAACATGTTAGACATGTCTTATTCGTGTGCTGGCAGTAGATGACCTGCAGGTGGCAGCTTTGAAACATTTGTGTCCATGACAGTTACATTGACCATGTCATTGTCACAAGATATTTCAAGACAACTTTTCCTTCCGACCGGGCCATAGACTTCATACTAATCATGGGTTAAAGTGAAAAACTACTTCATTTGTCTTAAATACAAAACAACTGGCAGGTGATAACACTTGCTAACAATTGTCACTTGGTATCAATCACCTGCCAGGAAAATAATAAATAATAGCAATACTCAATTGGATTAGATAAGTTGATAACTGTTAACACATATTGGTATACATAATGACTAGGTGACAGCGAAGACTTATTAGCTTCAGGTTAGTGTTTGTATTGATTTTCACAGATAAGATCCGCGACTACTTTGGAGTGAAGATCGCTATGTACTTTGCCTACCTTGGTCATTACACACTTGCTCTATGTATCCCAGCATTCCTTGGGGCACTAATTTGGTTTTTCCAAGGACAGGATGAGGTGAGTTACCAAGGAGATAAATTCTACTGAGAAGTGATTGATGTTTAGTGATATATGACCTTTGACCTATTGGAAACAAGACGATTGCTAGAGCTGATGATATACACATATTTGACCTTTGACCATAGAGAGAGAAACAGTTCTTCATAGATATTTAATATTTTTTAGATTTTTAGAACTAGAAGAACAGTAAATGACCTTGTTGTTTGGTTTATAAAAAAATCAAACCTCAGAATAAAAAAGAATTGATCAGTTACAAAGCTGAGAAAACTGAGTGCATTTCCGTACTTTTGTTAGTTTCGCAATTCAGAAGTTACCTGTGAATTTTCACATTTCGAGCATCGTTTGCCACCATCTTGGATTATTAAGCTTGACTAAAATGTTTTCTCTTCAAAACGCTACCTAGGCTGTCTAAGTAGTCTACCCTTCAAGATGAAAATTTATGTAGCTTTACATAGGTCCGATTGTTCTGAACCCTGGAAGACCACCAGTAAATTACCTTGTGAAGATATATATGCAAATTACTTCCACCAGTGTTTTGGGAGGAAATCTCAAAAACTATTATGGATGCCTTTTGATATTTCTCTATTCTGATTCTATTTTTTTTAGAGATGTCACTACTTTGAATGAACTTTTAATGACCTGATACAGTTTAACATTTGACCTTTTGGTGAAGGTCGACGACCACTAATTGACCTTGAACAGTTAGCTGAACTTTGACCTGTTGGAGAATGAATGACCAATGGTTACAATTTTTTTACCTTTGACCTGTTGTAGACTCTTGATAACCATTGATTGACCTGGTACTGTTAGTTGACATTTGACCTGTTGTAAAGTGTTGATGACCAGTGATTGACCTTGTACTGTTATTTGACCTTTGACCTGTTATAGACTGTTGATGACCAGTGATTGACCTTGTACCGTTATTTAACCTTTGACCTGTTGTAAAGTGTTGATGACCAGTGATTGACCTTGTACTGTTATTTGACCTTTGACCTGTTATAGAATGTTGATGACCAGTGATTGAACTTGTACTTTTATTTGACCTTTGACGGTATACTGTTGTTTAACCTTTGACCTGTTGATGACCAGTGATTGACCTTGTACTGTTATTTGACCTTGACCTGTTGTAGTCTGTTGATGACCAGTGATTGAACCTGTACTGTTATTTGACCTTGACCTGTTGTAGACTGTTGATTACCAGTGATTGACCTTGTACTGTTATTTGACCTCTACCTGTTGTAGTCTGTTGATGACCAGTGATTGACCTTGTACTGTTATTTGACCTTGCCCTGTTGTAGACTGTTGATGACCAGTGATTGACCTTGTACCGTTATTTAACCTTTGACCTGTTGTAAAGTGTTGATGACCAGTGATTGACCTTGTACTGTTATTTAACCTTTGACCTGTTGTAAAGTGTTGATGACCAGTGATTGACCTTGTACTGTTATTTAACCTTTGACCTGTTGTAAAGTGTTGATGACCAGTGATTGACCTTGTACTGTTATTTAACCTTTGACCTGTTGTAAAGTGTTGATGACCAGTGATTGACCTTGTACTGTTATTTAACCTTTGACCTGTTGTAAAGTGTTGATGACCAGTGATTGACCTTGTACTGTTATTTTACCCCTACCTGTTGTAGACTGTTGATGACCAGTGATTGAACTTGTACTGTTATTTGACTTTGACCTGTTGTAGACTGTTGATGACCAGTGGTTGACCTTGTACTGTTATTTGACCTTGACCTGGTGTAGACTGTTGATGACCAGTGATTGACCTTGTACCGTTATTTAACCTTTGACCTGTTGTAAAGTGTTGATGACCAGTGATTGACCTTGTACTGTTATTTTACCTCTACCTGTTGTAGACTGTTGATGACCAGTGCTTGAACTTGTACTGTTATTTGACCTTGTCCTGTTGTAGACTGTTGATGACCAGTGATTGACCTTGTACTGTTATTTTACCTCTACCTGTTGTAGACTGTTGATGACCAGTGATTGACTTTGTACTGTTATTTGACCTTGACCTGTTGTAGACTGTTGATGACCAGTGATTGACCTTGTACTGGTATTTGACCTTGACCTGTTGTAGACTGTTGATGACCAGTGGTTTGTAGCGTTTGCCCTATTCAATGCTTTCTGGGCCACACTGTACCTGGAGCACTGGAAACGGCGAAGTTCTGAGCTGGCCTATGAGTGGGGCACTCTGGACAAGAAGGATGAGTTGTTAGATGATCCACGTCCACTCTTTTCGGTAAGAATCTTGTTCACTTATACTGAAATGTAGAAACCATGATCTTTTCTATATTCCTGCATTATTGAATGAAAGACAGAATACAAAAAAGGGCAAAAATTGGAATATATACCATTTCATGTCTGATTGAGGAACCAAACATCGGCTGTTTTGGTGAAAGAAAAGTGGGATATCCACTGCACTATCCAACCATCCTTATATTGACATGGACAATGATGCCTAATACAATACATGTTTGTCATACTATACATACCTCATACAAATGTAACCTTTAGTTTCTATGTATGTAGTTATCGCATTTTGTGAATGAACTTTGTGCTTTTATCAGGGAAGTTTACGAGAAAGTCCTGTGACTGGGAGACAGGAACCCTACTATGCGCCATGGAAGCGTAATCTGTTCCGTTACTTCATCAGCTGGCCAATCATCTTCCTGTGTCTTTGCCTGGTGTTCGTGGTCATGTTGCTGATCTTCCAGCTCCAGGAATGGATCAACAACCTGGTAGCTAAGGGAGATATCCCAGGGTTCTGTACTTTCCTGCCCAAGGTCCTACTAGCTGTTTCCATTGGTATCCTTGACGAGGTCTACAAGAAAATTGCCTACTGGCTCAACCACATAGGTATATATAATGTGCCATGCTGTAACTGACATACCTGTTGAAACTGTACTGATGATTACAAGCAATTTTCATTTCATTTTATGTTCCACATTTCAAGCATAGTTTGCCACCATCTTGGATTATTAAGCTTGACTAAAATGTTTTCTCTTCAAAACGCTACCTAGGCTGTCTAAGTAGTCTACCCTTCAAGATGAAAATTTATGTAGCTTTACATAGGTCCGATGGTTCTGAACCCTGGAAGACCACCAGTAAATGACCTTGTGAAGATATATATACAAATTACTTCCATCAGTGTTTTGGGAGGAAATCTCGAAAACTAGGAGTCCACGCCCATTTTATGAATATTGGCAGAGTGGGTTTTTGATCACTAAACAGAGGAAACAAAAGAATTCCTTAAAATTTAAAGACAATTGTTTTTATTTTCAGAAAATTACAGAATGACTGAGACCTATGAAAATCACCTGATAATAAAACTGGTCTTGGTAAGCATGTGTAACTTTGACGGAACCCTACAGGAATATACATATAGGCCCAACAGCTGGTAACTCAACTAGCACATAACTGTTTAGACAGGTTGGTCGTTAACAAAAATTGATATAATGTAACTATATACATTAATTCTGGGATAAGAGACCACTTTCAAACTCCTCAATCACATCGTGACTCACGGATCACTCATTGACTGGGCTGTTTTTATCAATCACATCTTGACTCACGGATAACTCATTGACTGGGCTGTTTTGATCAATCACATCGTGACTCACGGATAACTCATTGACTGGGCTGTTTTGATCAATCACATCGTGAATAACGGATCACTCATTGACTTGGCTGTTTTGTTCAATCACATTGTGACTCACGGATAACTCATTGACTGGGCTGTTTTGATCAATCACATCGTCAATAACGGATAACTCATTGACTGGGCTGTTTTGATCAATCACATCGTGAATAACGGATCACTCATTGACTGGGCTGTTTTGTTCAATCACATCGTGACTCACGGATCACTCATTGACTGGGCTGTTTTGATCAATCACATCGTGACTCATGGATCACTCATTGACTGGTCTGTTGTGATCAATCACATCGTGACTCACGGATCACTCATTGACTGGGCTGTTTATATACTGTCAGCTCCTATCACTTGTCAAAAGTCTACGTAGTCAGCTACTGTAAACAGAATCATATATCATGTACATGTAGCACTAGAATTGCAACAAAAGAGTAAAATCTTTAATATTATTTTCCGGTTAAATGAAATTAGGAATTATGTAAAATGTAAAAATTGTAAATTTATGTTCATTGTATTGCCACAAAAAATTACAGCATTAATAATATAGGAGCTTTACCACTCGATCATGAATACTTATTAATATCCAGAAAATTAAATTTTGTAGTACTTGACCTACAGTTACAAGTTTCTGAACCACTTACACCTCATTGTATTTACATTGAGTTTGGTGTTTTTGTAGATTTTGCAGTAATCCTCACCTTTTTGTAGAGAATGGTCTCAGTAAAATATTCTACACATCTACAAAGCTGCCATCCTAAGGCACTTCTGCTTTTGCCAGTACCCAGTACAAAAGTTTTGACAGTTGAACCAAAGTTTTGCCATTTGTGAAAAAGGGACAGACCTACATGTAGCCTTGACAACTTTCAATGCCCATATAACATTTGCTGGTTGTCCAGGCTTTAGTAGATGGTCCAGCTCACACAATTCAACAGTCATGTGAGAGTTATACCCCTTGGCACTGAAAACTGACAACCTGCCATGGACTTAGAGAAAAAGATAAGTTAAGACAAATTTCATTAAAAGTCGGTGGGCATTTTAAAAAACAAATGGCATAAGATCAATAGAGCTTTTGACTGACACACATGTTACATGCAAAGACATTCACACTTGGACAAGTTAGACATATTTGCAGGACTTGCAGGAATTTATAGCCAGCTGATTAACCAATTAGAGACTGCAGTGTGACAAAAGTGTTTATATAGGTAATTTATATCACTAACATCAGACTTATGTATGGATGGATGTACAATCTGTAGCTGTTGTCAGATCATTAATTTTTCTTCCTTCCTTTTCTAGTTCCAGTTTGTGAACTCCTTTCTATCGCTATTTTACATAGCGTTTTACCTACAGGACATGGACCGTCTACGAGACGTAAGTAACCAGCTACACGGTAAAGGTATGATAGAGATGTAAGTAACCAGCTACACAGTATATGTTTTATAGAGATGTAAGTAACCAGCTACACGGTATAGGTATGATAGAGATGTAAGTAACCTACACGGTATAGGTTTTATAGAGATGTAAGTAACCTACACTGTATATGTATGATAGTCAGAGATGTAATGAGCTTACAATGTTATTATGTATATATGTTTAGAGATCTTGCTTTCTCCTACAATTCAGAAGTGTATTCATGTTTTAAATTGGCCAAAAAAATAAACCTGTCTTTACCTTATAGAGAAAGACAGTTTACAGGAGCCCTTATTATGTCACCAGTTTCCAATAATATTGTGTCATTACTTCATAGCCCAAAAGAATTATATAATTAATTATGTTGGGTATTTCTTGTGTCGTTGATGACGGTGGAAAAGTTTGGAATCTTGTTGGTAGGAAAGCATGGGAGAAATGTAATCAATCACCTCTGTATTATATAGGCAGAGAAATCCAGATCTCCACCCTATGAATGAGATGTTTGAAGTGAAGTATTCAGAAACACATTGTGCTTAATTTCAGAGATCTTGTGTTTGAGACTCCTCTGTCTACTTCACACAATAATAGTAGAATATTTATTCTCCCACCCTTCACAGGTGTGTCTCCCATTTTATCCGGGAAAGATCAGCTTGTCACCCCCTAGGGGGAGATAGCCTCGTGCCGATTAGCACGTGTTCAATTGTGACGTGATTAAAATGTGTCATCGGTAATTGTGACGTCGTCAAAAGTGAATGACGATTTGCATAACCCACATGTGTTTTTGTTTACAAACATGGCAGACTACTGTCGATGGAGCTGTGACTGAAATAATAGGATGGGAGAAAAATAATCATCCCCTACCTTGAGGGTGTAACAGAGAAATCTCCAACCCTTGGGGTGATTTCTTTGGTTGTCTTACCCTCAGCAGAACCTCGGGTTAGACAACAAAAAACATCACCCCTCGGGTTGGAGATTTCTCCGCACACCCTTAAGGTAGGGGAAGATTCTATTAATCTCCTGCCCACCATTGCTCATTTTGGGGGTCAGTCATAAACAGTAAAGTCTATAGCTGCCACTGACTTCAGAAGTGATGGGACATATTGAGCAAGCAGGACTCAGTTTAACACTGAAGAATATTTCCATAAAAGAATTCTTATTAAAGGGACATAACTCTGACACTCTCCTCAATGTAATTGTGTCGTCCAGGTACCTTCTTATTAAAGGGACATAACTCTGATACTTTCCTCAATGTAATTGTGTCGTCCAGGTTGATATGAATAAAAAAGGTTTTATGCCATACCGCAGTGTCCGTCGTCCGTCCGTCCGCCAACTTTTCCTTTAAAACGCTACTAGTCCTGAACGGCCAAGTAGAGTTTGACTAAATTTGGTCTGGAGCATCCTTAGGCCAAGGGGACTCAATTTTGTATAAAAGGAGGGTGTGGCCCCCCTGGGGGCAGAGGGGCGGGGCCCAATAGGGGAAATAGAGGTAAAACCTTCAAAATCCTACTTCTACAATAGGGATTAATGGATTTTATCCTAATTTAGTCTGGAGCATCCTTGGGCCAAGGGGACTCAATTTTGTAGAAATGGTGGGTGTGGCACGCCTTGGGGCAGATGGGCGGGGCCGAATAGGGGAAATAGGTAAATCTTTCAAAATCCTTCTCCTACCGTAGGGATTAAGGGATGTTATCTTAATTTAGTCTGGAGCATCCTTTGGCCAAGGGGTCTCAATTTTGTAGAAATGGTGGGTGTGGCACCCCTTGGGGCAGATGGGCGGGCCGAATAGGGGAAATAGAGGTAAAACCTTCAAAATCCTTCTACTACCCGAGGGATTAAGGAATTTTATCCTTATTAGGTTTGGAGCATTCTTGGGCCAAGGGGACTCAGTTATGTATAAACCGTGGGTTTGACCCCCTAAGGGCCTGAGGGGTGGGGCCCAATAGGGGAGCATAGCAAATTATTCTTTAAAATCCTTCTACTTCTGTAGGAATGACAGGATTTGGTCCATATTTGGTGTTGAGCATCCTTGGGTTAAGGGAAACCAATTTTGTATAAACAGTGGGTCTTGCCCCCTGGGGCTTAGGGGCGGGGCCCAATATGGGAAATATAGCAAATTATTCTTTAAAATCCTTCTTCTGTAGAAATGAAAAGATTTGGTCCATATTTGGTGTGAAGCATCATTAGGTAAAGGGGAACCAAGGGGACTCAATTTTGTATAACGGTGGGTATGACCCCCCTTGGGGCATAGGGATGGGGCTCTGTTTAAAATTTGTTATATCTCAAGAACTGGATGGATCTTTCTGAAATTTCATATGTACTTACAGCACCTACCATGGAGTGCTATATTTTTACTTCATACCAATTATTTTAAACATATTCAGGTGAGCGATACAGGCCCTCTGGGCCTCTTGTTTGGTAAATATTTTTTGTAAAATATTTCAATCTAGTAACAAAAGTGATAATTCTCATATTTACAGCAACTTGCAGCCATTTTGATAACACGTCAGGTGATTGGGAACATCAAGGAAGCTCTGTTGCCATACCTTCTGTGGAAGATCAAACTGTACAAGGTTGGGTATGAAATGACCTGTGATGCTTCTACTACAAACAAAACAGAGGTCTCTGATCTCACTGAGTCTATAGGAGGTAAGGACGAGGTCAGAGAAAGAAAGAAGGTCCAAGATAAAAATGAGTTGAACAATGCTGGAAAAAGTGAGGCAGCTGGACGACAGAGGAAGCCGTCACTAACGCAGGCAGAGGTGGAGAGCACCATGAATAAGGTGAGCTGTGAGACCTGTGGGTGCTGGGGTCTAGGTTAGGTTTGTGGTAACTGAGGTCTGGTCAGGTCTGTGGGTACTGGTGTCTGGGTCAGGTCTGTGGGTACTGGGGTCTGGGTCAGGTCTGTGGTTACTGGGGTCTGGGTCAGGTCTGTGGGTACTGGGGCTAGGGTAGGTCTGTGGGGACTGGGGTCTAGGTTAGGTCTGTGGTTGCTGGGGTCTAGGTTAGGTTTGTGGTAACTGAGGTCTGGTCAGGTCTGTGGGTACTGGCGTCTGCGTCAGGTCTGTGGGTACTGGGGTCTGGGTCAGGTTTATTGGTACTGGGGTCTGGGTCAGGTCTGTGGGAACTGGGGTCTAGGTTAGGTCTGTGGTTACTGGGGTCTAGGTTAGGTTTGTGGTAACTGCGGTCTGGTCAGGTCTGGGTACTGGTGTCTGGGTCAGGTCTGTTGGTACTGGTGTCTAGGTTAGGTCTGTGGGTACTGGGGTCAGGGTCAGGTTTGTTGGTACTGGGTTTGGGTGAGGTCTGTGGGTACTGGGGTCTATGTTAGATCTGGGGGAACTGGGGTCTGGCTCAGGTCTGTGGGTACTGGGATCTAGGTTAGGTCTGTGGGTACTTGGGTCTGGGTCAGGTCTATGGGTACTGGGGTCTAGGTTAGGTCTGTGGGTACTAGGGTCTAGGTTAGGTCTGTGGGTATTGGGGTCTGGGTCAGGTTTATTGGTACTTGGGTCTGGGTCAGGTCTGTGGGTACTGGGGTCTGGGTCAGGTCTGTGGGTACTGGGGTCTAGGTTAGGTCTGTGGCTACTGGGGTCTAGGTAAGGTCTGTGTGTACTGGGGTCAAGGTTAGGTCTGTGGCTACTGGGGTCTAGGTTAGGGCTGTGGCTACTGGGGTCTAGGTTAGGTCTGTGTGTACTGGGGTCAAGGTTAGGTCTGTGGCTACTGGGGTCTAGGTTAGGTCTGTGTGTACTGGGGTCAAGGTTAGGTCTGTGGCTACTGGGGTCTAGGTTAGGTCTGTGTGTACTGGGGTCTGGGTCAGGTTTATTGGTACTGGGGTCTGGGTCAGGTCTGTGGGAACTGGGGTCTAGGTCAGGTCTGTGGGTACTGGGGTCTAGGTTAGGTATGTTGGTACTATGGTCTAGGTTAGGTATGTGGGTACTGGGGTCTAGGTTAGGTCTGTGGGTATTGAGGTCCATGTTAGGTATGAAAACAGGAAACAAATTGTTTTGAAAAACATGAGTTACTACATTGTCGTAGCATTACAGTCATGACATAATATTTGTGTTATTTGATTATAATTAGGTGATGTCATCAATCTAATTCCTCATAGGTTTATGGTTAAACCAACATAACTTGTTTGTATCTGTATGACACTGATGTTTACTGTGTTGTGCAGTATGAGGACACATTTGAGGACTTCCTGGAGATGTTTATACAGTTTGGGTATGTAACCCTGTTCTCCTCCGCATTCCCTCTGGCTGCCCTCTGTGCCCTTATGAACAACATCGTGGAGATCAGAAGTGATGCCTTCAAGCTGTGCATGAACCATCAGAGACCATTCGGCCAGCAGGTGCAGAACATAGGAACATGGCAGGATGCCCTTGAACTGATGGGGGTCATCGCTGTCATTGTAAACTGTGCTCTCATTGGTATCTCAGGTCAGGTGACCAGGATGGTACCCAACTCCAGTATCGTGTCGACCATCATCATCATCGTGATCTTAGAGGTGAGGCCAGCTCATCATCACAATCATACAGTTTACATTCAATAAACAGTTACATTCCAGCTATATTAAGTAATCAGCTCTTTGAATGATTACCTGTATGAAGAAATCAATTTAAAATTAACAACCTGATAATGATTTACTGAACCTGTATTTAAGAAATTATGAGAGTAATTTATGAGACCACTTTATTGACCTTCCTGAGGGTAGACATTGAACACTGATTTGACTGTATCACTATAACACAGGTCTGACTGTATCACTATAATACCGATTTGACTGTATCACTATAACACAGGTCTGACTGTATCACTATAACACAGGTTTGACTGTGATACAGATTGACTGTATCACCATAGCTATAACACTGGTCTGACTGTATCACTATAATACAGGTTTGACTGTATCACTATAACACAGGTCTGACTGTATCACTATAATACAGGTTTGACTGTATCACTATAACACTGGTCTGACTGTATCACTATAACACAGGTTTGACTGTGATACAGATTGACTGTATCACCATAGCTATAACACAGGTCTGACTGTATCACTATAATACAGGTTTGACTGTATCACCATAGCTATAACACTGGTCTGACTGTATCACTATAACACAGGTCTGACTGTATCACTATAACACAGGTCTGACTATATCACTATAATACAGGTTTGACTGTATCACTATAACACAGGTCTGACTATATCACTATAATACAGGTTTGACTGTATCACTATAACACAGGTCTGACTGTATCACTATAATACAGGTTTGACTGTATCACTATAACAGGTCTGACTGTATCACTATAACACAGGTTTGACTGTATCACTATAACACAGGTCTGACTGTATCACTATAATACTGGTCTGACTGTATCACTATAATACAGGTTTGACTGTATCGCTATAACACTGGTCTGACTGTATCACTATAATACAGGTTTCATTTGATCATTTTTTATGAATAATCAATGATAAAGATTTCTCAGAACCAGGTAATATTTACTGAGGGATTTGATACTAATATGTTCATATCACTTTTAACAAGTATCTTGTATTTTTCAGCACATCATTCTTGTCCTCAAGTTCCTTATAGCATATGCTATTCCTGACATACCAGAAGCCATAGCAACCAAAAAAGCTAAACTTGAGTTTCTACGACGACAAGCATTAAAAGTTAGTGTTTGTAGTGTGAACTACAATTACCTTATGCTACTTGTAATCATAGCTATGTATTTCTTTTCACTTTTCAGTAATCAAGTTTTTTCTTATTAACAGAAAACTAACTGATGAAGATGTTAAATTCCTATATATAAGTAACTAGAATGCATAATGATATTAATTATCATCATAACAATATGTTACTACTTATAACCATTTTCATCATAATTATACACTACTAAACTTATAACCGTATCTGTTGCATGTTGTCCTTAGTGAAGGAGACTGTAGAATGTTAAATATTCTGTATACTTATATTTGACTCAATTCCCTTTATAATGCATCTCTAAAGCTCCAAGTTAAAACTATTACAACCCTATTACAACCCTATTCATGTAACATAATTCTTCATTTGCATTATGATCTAATTCAAAAAAAGGTTTTCCACACTTTGTGATTAAATCTTTATGCTAGTGGTAACATACACTGATATACCATCTCCTTGTTTACATATACTGATTTACCATCTCCTTGGTTACATACACTGATATACCATCTCCTTGGTAACATAAAATGATATACCACCTCCTTGGTTACATAAACTGATATACCATCTCCTTGGTTACATCCACTGATATACCATCTCCTTGGTTACATAAACTGATATACCATCTCCTTGGTTACATAAACTGATATACCATCTCCTTGGTTACATACACTGATATACCATCTCCTTGGTTACATCCACTGATATACCATCTCCTTGGTTACATAAACTGATATACCATCTCCTTGGTTACATACACTGATATACCATCTCCTTGGTTACATCCACTGATATACCATCTCCTTGGTTACATAAACTGATATACCATTTCCTTGGTAACATACACTGATATACCATCTCCCTGGTGACATACAACAATGTACCATCTCCTTGGTAACATACACTGATATACCATCTCCTTGGTAACATACAATGATATACCATCTCCTTGGTTACATCCACTGATATACCATCTCCTTGGTTACATAAACTGATATACCATTTCCTTGGTAACATACACTGATATACCATCTCCCTGGTGACATACACCAATGTACCATCTCCTTGGTAACTCGTATGTACCATTCCTTCAGGACCTGAATACCACCACATTAAGATTGAAGGTTACATAGTTTGGAGGGTTTCTAGATCTGTGAGTTGTATCAGATGGATTAGTTGATTTATTCGTCTATCATTGTGATATTTCAGAAGTTTCAGTCGTGACTTAATGGAACAGGACTACAAGGCAAGGAAGCATGCCTACAGTTGGATATGAACATGAGGTTACTTTTGATCACTTCTGTAGGAAATTTATGGTGATACAAATATATTTTACTGAAAATGGTTCGTGAGAAAGAAAAAAAAGCCAGATCATTTGGAATGAGATATGACGCTTTATCAGATTAAGCAAATGTCCTGTAATACAATGTTTTAGGAAATAAATGTCACTTTATATATATAATTTTCATAAATCCATGTGATCAGCAGTAACCTCAATGCCCTAACAGCGTGATTGAAGTGAAATTACAACTAGTTTGAGATGGACTTGATGTGTGCACAAATAACATCACTATGGTGTAAATGTGTGGATTTATAGTCACCCTATCATGGCTTTAAAACTTATGTGGGAATCAAACTAGGCTTGTAACAGAATGGGTTTCTGAAGGTCAAACTAGGCTTGTAACAGAATGGGTTTCTGAAGGTCAAACTAAGCTTGTAACAGAATGGGTTTCTGAAGGTCAAACAAGGCTTGTAAAAGAATGGGTTTCTGAAGGTCAAACTAAGCTTGTAAAAGAATGGGTTTCTGAAGGTCAAACTAGGCTTGTAACAGAATGGGTTTCTGAAGGTCAAACTAGGCTTGTAACAGAATGGGTTTCTGAAGGTCAAACTAGGCTTGTAACAGAATGGGTTTCTGAAGGTCAAACTTGTAACAGAATTGAGTTCTGAGGGTCAAACTAGACTTGTAAGTTGTAACAGAATGGATTTCTGTAGGTCAAAATTGAATACATATTGGAATGATTGATTAGTCAAACTAGGTCACAATGGAATGTTTCATGAGTGTGAAAATTAAAATTTGAGTTTTCCTTACATGAAAAAGTTTTGGAGCTCTACAAAGGAGATCATATATATGCTTGTTTGTGTTTGCTCTGTGTAATCTAACATAACCCATCTCTAATGGGTCAAGATGGAGGTGAAGGTGTAGTCCAGGTGAGAAACCACTAACCTACCACTAATTATAACTTTGTATACTGGTGGCAGGGACCATCTTAGTGACTATCTTCTTTATTCTTTTTACCAGAACTTATGGTACATTCACTGCAATGAAGTCTTTCCTAGTACCTATTGCCGAGCAGTTGTGATAAGGAATTTGTTCCACCTCTGCTGCTTACAACTGTTGACTACTGCCAGAACAAAGTACCTGTAACTTCTAGTCATACTGTTACCTAGACAAGTGTGTGTATCTGGATCTATAGACATGCTAATGAACCTGTTATATTTCACAGAAACTAGAGTCCCAACTCTCAACATCAGTGTCAGCCAGTCCCACAGACAAGTTGTGTCGACAGAAATCCCGGTCAGAGAGCAACGGCCATACCAGACAGATTGGACACCCTGAAGGATTTAACCGGAATTACTACCAAACAGTGACTGTCAGCCCATCCTCCCCTTACCAGAAAAACCTTGGGGAGGTGCGCCTCTCCTCAGCCAACCAGGGACCAGCCAGCGAAACCTCACACACAGGGCATTCCCCCCATATTGTCAGTACTTCCTTTACAAATATACCAGACCTAAAACTCAGTGCTGCCTCTCTACGGACAGGCCAAAACATCTGTACAATAAAGACACCTTTAGGTAAACCAACATCCACATTTGTGTCCAAAGTTACAATCGCACCGAAGCGCAGTGCATCCAACACACCAGAGGTGTCAACAGTGTCTTCAGTGGAGGGCAGTAGACAGGGTCCGGCCCGGGACCTACTGCCCTCTTACATACCTCCCCAACCCTACAGGAGCATCTCAGCAGGTCTGTCCCACAGAGCTAATAGTCCAGACGGAGGAGACACTACACCAAAAGGATGTACTCCTCCAAGACCAATGTCTCCAAAAAACTGTCCCGATTCAAAGATCCCTGTGAGGATTTCCGATTACGGGAGTTCTGGGTAGGAGAGAAGGGCTTGTTACTATTTATTGTTGATTATTGTACATATATTATGTTGATGGTCCTTATATAACACACTTACTAATGTGCTTGTTGCTGTTATAGACAGGGTATCTACACTCGCTCACTGTACAGTGTTGTGTTGATTAGTGTCATCGGTGCTACCTACAATCAGTTCAATGTTCAAGCAATTCAATACTTATTGAAACCTATTTTAACCAGAGAATTAGGTCAAACTTGTAATTCAGGATATTCATAAAAATAGCTTTTGTATACTTCTTTCATGTTAGCATTGATAATCATTCATGTCTGGCAATAACCTTTCTAGACAGTGGTGAACCCTGGTGGCAACCATTCTAGACAGCAGTGACCCCCTGGTGGCAACCATTCTAGACAGTGGTGACCCCTGTGGCAACCATTCTAGACAGTGGTGACCCCTAGCGGCAACCATTATAGACAGTGGTGACCCCTAGTGGCAACCATTCTAGACAGTGGTGACCCCCTGGTGGCAACCATTCTAGACAGTGGTGACCCCTGGTGGCAACCATTCTAGACAGTGGTGACCCCTAGTGGCAACCCTTATAGACAGTGGTGACCCCTGGTGGCAACCATTCTAGACAGTGGTGACCCCCTGGTGGCAACCATTCTAGACAGTGGTGACCCCTAGTGGCAACCATTATAGACAGTGGTGACCCCTAGTGGCGACCATTATAGACAGTGGTGACTCCTGGTGGCAACCATTCTAGACAATGGCGACCCCTGGTAGCTGCAATTTCCAACAGACTTGACAAGGTTCTTGACAGTTATTGTGCTAGAAGCATTCTAAGGGTGAGACTATCATGAACTTTTAACATTAAAAAGCTTTGTTAATACAAATTGCTGAATTATGTAACACATGTATTAACTGATCCCTTTCCTGTCATCAATTTAGTTGCAAGAAATCCTGAATTACAAGTTAAATATTGTCTGGCCTGTCTCTCAATTTTAGTTTCGATAGTGAGAGACTTTTAGGCGTCATATTTCGAAAATCTTTGTTGTTATGGTTCCAAATAGTTCTGTCTGTTATACCCTGCAGCTGTTAGAAGGGCTATGGCGGAATCCCATCATCAACAAGACAGGACTGGCTTTCTCTGTTCATGGTGTTGTATGTTGAGTTGTACTAAGTTGATTTACATGCTGTGGTAAAGTCTATATAATTTGTTGTTGGATTTCTTTATCATTTTTGTTTTAGTTACAGTAGGTATGATACAAGGTATGTGAGATTCAAAGCTTTAACCTATTTAAGCATTACAGGGTATGTGAGCTTTGTTTTTTTCTTTATATTGTTAGTTAGAATGTACCGGTATATGAGATGTTAGTTAGAATGTATCGGTATGTGAGATGTTAGTTAGAATGTATCGGTATATGAGATGTCAGTTAGAATGTACAGGTATGTGAGATGTCAGTTAGAATGTACCGGTATGTGAGATGTTAGTCAGAATGTACCGGTATATGAGATGTTAGTTAGAATGTATCGGTATATGAGATGTCAGTTAGAATGTACAGGTATGTGAGATGTCAGTTAGAATGTACAGGTATGTGAGATGTTAGTCAGAATGTACAGGTATGTGAGATGTTAGTCAGAATGTACCGGTATCTGAGATTCAAAGCTTTAACCTATTTAAGTATTACAGGGTATGTGATGCACTGTATTTGTAATTTTATTTACATGGTAACCATAATTTGAGTTCAAATTTATCTGGTATTGTGAGATTTAATTTTAATTACTGTGATCAGTGGAAAGTGACAGCTAGGTATCAGTAGGTTGGTCCTAAGTGATTGGGATAGTGAGCGCGAGGTGAGAGCTGTTTAAGTGAGAACTGATAGTTTTTGTTTCCCTCTCTGCTGGTGCTGTCTGTAGTTATTTGTTTCCCTCTCTGCTGGTGCTGTCTGTAGTTATACTCCAACTTGTGTGCAATACAATATTACACAGATCTATAACCCCGTTATTGTGTACATTAGCTTTGTGGTAGATGGTCCAGTATAGTCATTGTTTTGTATTAGATCTGTGATTACACATTAGCTGTGTGGTATATGGTCCAGTATAGTCATTGTTTTGTATTAGATCTGTTCAGTATTTTGTTGATCCAGAGCATCTACAGGGTAAATGTGAAATCATTTTATTTGCGAGTGTTAAAGTATTTTGATGATTGTAGAGTATGGAGTATTTGTGAAAGTCCTTGGCCATTCCCCCTTGTGTTACTGGTAATCCTCCATATCAGAAAGATAATCCGCTAAATTTTGTCCTGTTATTTTGTCGGAATGAGAGATATGTATTTTATGACCTTTGTAAGGTCACATAGTTTGGTTCATCAGCGAACCGTATTGACCAATTATCTCCCTTCCCTTACAGAAGAGTATAACCGTAGAGATTGCGCTTGTAAATGTATTTTGTACTTTTTTTCTTTTAAATTGATGACTGATTACAAGTACAGTAGATTCTTCTTAGTGTTGATCTTTTGTAGTCAAAAGGAAATACAGATTATCAAAAATAGGATATGGAAAATGAAATTATGCAGATGAAATAATCAGGGATTGCTTCTGTACAGGTTTTATAAATGAGGGCCCGTTTCTGAGTGAAGGCCCAGTGATCAGCTTAATCCAAAAAAAAACAGTTATTCTTGTCATCATTTTCAATCCCTTTATTCTCAATTTTAATCTTTTGGAATACCCTGGTATATTTTAGATGAATTATCATTAAAGTAATTAGTGTTTGCAGAACTGGGCCCCGGGGGGAGGAGTTTTAATGATTTTCAGCAAGTAGATAAAGAAAGTTACTCTCAACATTATTTGCCTATTTTGATTTTGTTTTGTTTTGTTAAAGCTAGAAGATTGCAGCATTGTTGGATGTTGATGAATTTTGCACATGTTTTTATTATTCTTGTTATTTTAATCTAGTTACTAATGGTCATGCTCCAGAGTACACAGCATATCAACTTTTCCTGGACAAACGTAGATATTGAAGCTAGTCTTAATTTGCTATAGCCGAGGTTCATTGCCTTGGACAATCATAGATATTGAAGCTAGTCTTTTCTATAGCCGAGGTTCATTGCCTTGGACAATCATAGATATTGAAGCTAGTCTTTGCTATAGTCTGACTTCGTTCCCTTGGACAATCGTGAACATTGAAGCTTCAGATAAGGCCCTGTTGATCTAGAGTAAGAGACATTGGGGCTGGTTCTAGTGCTCTACTGTTGATCTAGACTAAGAGACATTATAAGGGCTGGTTTTGGGGTGCTAACTGGTTCTAGTCCAGCTCCAATGCTCAGTACTGGGGATCCTCCGGGCAATCTGTGTCATATTATGTATAAACTTTACACCAATATATTGGTTTATTTTTCAAAACATTATGAGGTGTCTGGTTATTTTATTTTCATGACAATTTTTGTCAGCCTTTTTCCAAATAAATCTTAACAAATGAAAATCGTTTGCTTCTCTTGTTATTTATCTTCGCTTGGCGTTACATGGTTTCCATGTTCTTTGGATAGAATTCCACACAAGTGGATGTGTCACGTGTAACAGCTAATTAGGAGGAATGGTGACCGAGCTAATTAGGAGGAATGGTGACCGAGCTAATTAGGAGGAATGGTGACCGAGCTAATTAGGAGGAATGGTGACCAAGCTAATTAGGAAGAATGGTGACCGAGTGCAACGAAGGAATAAAATACATCATATAATCCTCAATCAGATAGCAGTCACTTCCACAGGTGCTCGGGTTCTGGAATATATGTGATATATTATTGCACCCCCTTATACTAATTGATCATAGTATAAGGGGGTACGATAATATATCACATATATTCCAGAACCCCAGGACCTGTGGTCACTACATGTACATCAATTATTTGCAAATTTGGTCAAGCATCTAGTTTGAGCAAGGAACATTGGTAGAAAAATATATATGCCAGGTGACTTTATTGCATTCAGGTAATTCCTTCAAAAGGTATTCTCTGGAAATCATCAGCATGAGCAGCAAACATAATGGAGGGACTTTGGTGGGAAGAATGCTAGGAGAGTTAAACCAAAATCTGATTATTCTTTCAAAAGACATATCTTTCAGAAACCATCAGTTATTGAGATCTGGGCCCGTATTCATGAAAGAGTTCTTGTGCTCAAGCATGGATTCTGTGCTCAAGGCAAATTTCTTTTAACACACTTAAATCATGTGGTACGGTCAATAAGTCCTGTGTAACCGTTTAAAATGATATTCGGTTTAAAATGTGTTTTGTTCTTAATTATCACCGGAACAAGATATTGGGTTTGAGCACAGAATCTGAGTTTGAGCATGAAAACGATTCCCTGAATACAGGCCCAGGACAGCCTTACTAAGTTTGCCCAAATTTAGCAGAAAATGTAGCTCAGTAAGTTATCTACATGTAGGTACATGGCAAGTTTGATTTTTTCTTCAAAAGAAACTTCTGCAAACAATATACATCTGGCTGTCATATTGAATTTGAAAATTGAAATAGAGTTGGGAATCTGATACTATAAGTATCTGAGGTAGGTTTCGTGAAAATTAACGATCCCTGAACTACAGCCAAAATAAGAACTACAGAACTGTATAAGCATTGGAAACAGTTTTCGCCTCCAACATTTGAGCGACCAGGAACAGGTTGTCGCTATAACCAATTGAGCTACTGGTCAGCGGCAGTGCTTTTGCCTGTTTGTCCTACAGTTACATTGTATAATATACGTTATTGTATAAAGTAAGGGGAGGTTACAAAGAACCACAATGGACTTCAGTGTTTTGCCTCCACTGGAACAGGGAACCTTAAAGTATTCATAGAGGAAGCTTGTCAGCTCAAAATTAAACTCGATCTATGATGCTGCAAGAATCATGAAAACTAAGCAAGTAGTCACAAGGAAACCATTTTCGATGCCAATATATCAGATCCAGGTCAAAACTTGAGCTAAAACTATTTTTTTGGTTTCTGATGCTTACAACATTACAAAGTGTTAGAGCTTCCAACTGTACCAGTATATGCTTCAAAAAATAACGCTTACAAATCATTCTGAAACTGTTTTAATAGTAATGTTCGTTTGACAATATATATAAGTTATTGATCACATCAATGGTAGAGTAAATTGTTCAGATCTTTGTAGGTTAAATAATACTTCAGATATATGATGTCACTGGTATTACACATCACAGATGAGAGTGTCTGATACTCACGAAGGAGGTCTGGCAAAACACAGCTGTAGTACAGTAGACCAGAGGCCTAGCCTAGATCTACACATATTTGTCAAAAACAGTCAAAATACAGCCAGCACACTGGCTGACCAACAGATCACACTCGGTCAGCACACTGACTGACCAACAGATCACACTGGTCGACCACAGATCAAACACACTGGCCAATTAAACCACTCTCAGCCAGCACACTGGTCAATTAAACCATTCTCGGTCAGCATAATCCCATGTCAATTGGATAACACTACACTCATCATAACAGCCAATACAGACTACAATCGAGGCCAACCACTGACTACAATCACTCAGCACAATGGCTGACCATGGGCTTCAATTAGTAAGTACACTTGCTAAAACACAAAATACCATCAGTCAGCACACTGGCCAACCAAAGATCCTCACCTGTGGCCATCCTCGGCAGTAAAAAAAGCGTATCGTTTTCTACTATTAAAGAGCTGAAGCTGAACACCATGAGGAGTTGACATCTTATCAATGAAATTCTCTTTTTATCCGTTTAACATGATAACACCTAAAGCACATGTCTGCAGGCCTACATGAAAAAGAAGCAAATGTGTGCACCAGCCTTTATTAACTTTAGAAATAGATTTTATATTTCTGTAAAAGAATAGACTGTATGTTTCTGAAAGGTGTAATGATAAATCTAAAGTTTAATCCAATTGCAGTCTGATACGTGTCATCATGCATTATGTATACATGTAGCTTTTTTAAATTTTCTTTTTTAAATTTAAATGTTAAAATATTACAATAAATACGCTGAAACTGTCCCTCGGTTCCTTGAGACCCTACTCAATCCCGGGGATAATTTGGTTCCTTGAGACCCTACTCAATCCCTCGGTTAATTTGGTTCCTTGAGACCCTACTCAATCCCTGGGTTAATTTGGTTCCTTGAGACCCTACTCAATCCCTGGGTTAATTTGGTTCCTTGAGACCCTACTCAATCCCTCGGTTAGTTTGGTTCCTTGAGACCCTACTCAATCCCTCGGTTAGTTTGGTTCCTTGAGACCCTACTCAATCCCGGGGATAATTTGGTTCCTTGAGACCCTACTCAATCCCTGGGTTAATTTGGTTCCTTGAGACCCTACTCAATCCCTGGGTTAATTTGGTTCCTTGAGACCCTACTCAATCCCTGGGTTAATTTGGTTCTTTGAGACCCTACTCAATCCCGGGGATAATTTGGTTCCTTGAGACCCTACACAATCCCTCGGTTAGTTTGGTTCCTTGAGACCCTACTCAATCCCTCTGTTAGTTTGGTTCCTTGAGACCCTACTCAATCCCTGGGATAATTTGGTTCCTTGAGACCCTACACAATCCCTGGGTTAATTTGATTCCTTGAGACCCTACTCAATCCCTGGGTTAGTTTGGTTCCTTGAGACCCTACTCAATCCCTGGGTTAATTTGGTTCCTTGAGACCCTACACAATCCCTCGGTTAGTTTGGTTCCTTGAGACCCTACACAGTCCCTGGGTTAATTCTGTTCCTTGAGACCCTACACAATCCCTGGGATAGTTTGGCTCCTTGAGACCCTACTCAATCCCTCGGTTAGTTTGGTTCCTTGAGACCCTACACAATCCCTGGGTTAATTTGGTTCCTTGAGACCCTACTCAATTCCTGGGATAATTTGGTTCCTTGAGACCCTACTCAATCCCTGGGTTAATTTGGTTCCTTGAGACCCTACTCAATCCCTGGGTTAGTTTGGTTCCTTGAGACCCTACTCAATCCCTGGGTTAGTTTGGTTCCTTGAGACCCTACTCAATCCCTGGGTTAATTTGGTTCCTTGAGACCCTACTCAATCCCTGGGTTAATTTGGTTCCTTGAGACCCTACTCAATCCCTGGGTTAGTTTGGTTCCTTGAGACCCTACACAATCCCTGGGTTAGTTTAACAAACTATGTGGCCCTTCAAAATTACTTGTGCTTAATTTTGGCTGCAGTTCTTTAGAAGTCAATGAGGGTCCATAGAGAGGACGGAAGGCCAGTGATGAGAATACAACTCGTGTTGAGTACTCTGGGTGGGTACAGCTGTTCATTGTCCACCTTTCCCACAGAAAGCCATACATACAATGCGATTACCTTCCCTAGCCTAATGATTAGTAGTTGTAGTTGATTTCTTCGGTAGCAATCTTTATATGCAAAAGTTACATTCTGTTGAATTTTTTTGGGACAGTTGGTCAGCATACTTTCTACAGTATAATCATATAGTATATTAGCCTAACTAGTCCTACAGTGTAAGCCTAGGTAGCAGTGTACAGTAGAAGGTTGTGGCCATGGGTGATATTTTTGTTAAATGGCTAACCCCTGTATAATGATGTGTAAAAAAAATATAAAAATAAAACTGTACTAAAATTGGTATAAGCATGATGAAGTGGGCTATGTGAGCTTCACATTTGAAAAAAAGAAAGAAGATATTTTGGTTCGAGAATAAAATTTTGGCCATAATCCAAAAGGGTGCGTACACATGAAAAGCTAGCTTTACAGGAGGTAAAATTTTGACAACAGCACACGACGCAAAATTGCAAAAAATCAAGTTTTACAACTTTACTGGGACCCAGATAATTCTGCAACCAGGTAGGTAATCTTTAATTTCAGACAGAGCTTAGGAAAAAAATTACTAGTTGCGGGGGTCAAATTTTGGGTTAAAAATAGCAATTTTTGGCATTTTTTGGTAATTTTTGATGTGGTAACCATGGTTTTCACACAAGTGACATACATAGAAAAA